>NC_135367.1:4249722-4559444 GCF_051622035.1 Arctopsyche grandis
ATATGAAACTAATACGAAAAATTTCAGAAACACCCTAAATAAAATTTAGACATTTCTCTTGTAGTGAAGTATCCTGATTTTAAAATTACATATTTTATCGTAGATCTACAGGTATCCGGACATGTACCCCCTGAACACATACCCCCCGGACACTTACCCCCGGCCAAAATCCCCCTGGATATTAGCCCCCCGTGCAAATAACCCCCGCCATGGAGAAAAAATGTTTAAAAATAATAATAAATAATTAATAATTTAAAATTAATAAATATGAATAAATCAAGTGTGGTAGAGCATATTTAATAACAATATTTAATTTAAATTTATTTTTGTAAATGGAATAAATATCTATTCAAAAGACTTTCAGTCACCAGTTAGCGTTTGCGTTCTGTGGTATTGAAAGTAAATTTTAATAGAAGTATATATGAATTATTATTATTATATTTTAAATATTTTTAGACTATCCATGATGGAGTTTGTAAATTCGAGAAAAGGAGAAGAAAAAGACATTAAAATACAATTGATTTTAGAGTTTTGTATATTTTAAATTATTATTATTGATTATTGATTATTTAAAATAATCTGATGTATATATTATTAATATCTGTATTTCTGAATCTCTATTTTTCTGACTGAAATAAATAAGCATGGATACTGACTTTTTATTAAAGATACTGTCAATTTTTATCCTTGAGGGGGGGGAGGTTATTTGCAGATCTACGTATTTACTACAGTAAAAAATTCGAATTATTATAACTGATTGTTTCCTTCATATCTTATAAGCCAGTAGTATTATGTAGTTTTAACCGCTTAGACGCCCAGCCGACGCGCTGAGCGTATAATAGATACGGCTGTTTGCGCCTTAAGGCGCTTTGGGCAGCTAAGCGGTTAAGAGTACCATTTATCGGCCCGGCAAATAAAAAGAATGCCCCTCTCTAAAATAGCTCGTACGACAGATTTGGTTTTTGCCCGGCAAATCAAATGTCAAATGGGTTGCCAGTAACGAAAATAAAATTTGACAAAAAAAATACTGACCCTAACAACCTAATCTTAAATGAATAGGGCCAACCCTGACCTAACCTAACCTAACCAAACCCTTAAATAAATAATTGTTGGCTGCAAAGATATTACGATTACCCAGCGAAAATGTAACTGAAATTCACTGAAACGTCAAATTTTATTTTTGTTACTGGCACCCCGTTTGACGTTTGATTTGCCGGGCGAACGCCGATTCTGTCGTGTAAGCTATTTCAGGGATGTTAATTTGACATTTGTCGTGTAATTTATTTTACAGCCGTGCTAAAAATATTATCCCTATTTTTAATAGTCAAAAGAATATCGTCATACTTTGTATAACTAGCAGTATAAGCCAGCAGTATGGCTCGTTGGTTACGTTTATATTTAGCACCGAGACCGGCTACCGGGTTCGACCCCGTGCTTATCTTTAATACTGCTGGTCAGACTTGGATATTTGTGACTCCAAGTCGGTCGTTTCTTATTAGAGTTTACCAATTTATCTGATTTCATTGTTGAAACGGTTCCTCCACCAAATTGACAAAATTCATTCTACCCGCTATGTCACAAATATCTGATTTTGATTTATGTAAAAAATTATGTACAAGTCTAAATCCATAGATGTATCTATTGATTAATTAATTGTTAATTTCGTGCTCTTTAGCCTCCCGAAATACAGCGATTTATGTAATAATAAAAATGCTGCAATGTTTGTAATTAATTGTCTAGGAAGGTGCATTGGTGTCTACCTGTAAGGCCTTCCTGGTATACATATATCTATATATAATAAAAAATAAATAAAAAAATATAAGTTCCAATAGCAGTTGAGAACGAATGAAAATACATACATATGTATGTATGTTCGTTCGTTTCTTTTATAGAATTGATGGGATCTGGTTTCGATATGTTGTACGTTGGGGTGTTAGTTTCATGTCGAATCATTCGATAGCAAACGATGGTGCATCTTTCTTGTCAAAGACCCCATTAACATTGCATCTTCTGGGTAGGGGGTATGTATATGTCAGTGACGTGCCACGTAAAATTGACTTTTGACGTCAGAGGGGGTTGGTTACTGGAACTATTGAGTTTGAGGTGATGCTCTGGGGTTGATGCTGCGTCTCGATTAGTTGACAATATACGAGCTTTGGAATACCAAATATAAACACCACGATGTTTTATAGTTTTTATTTGAAATAATATATACATACTATATATTTTATATATACAAGCAAAAAAAATACAACGAAAATCATTGTCATATTCAAATTCAGTGTGTCAAACTTAGTAAAGATTGATTAGTCTGAACTCCGGTAGTTTTTTGTTGCTCAATGTACATGATCAATACAGGTATAATAAAATTTATGAATTGTATCTTTAAAATATTTCGGCGTTAATATCTTAGCGTAGTGTTTTGGTTCCGAAGCCAAACGAAAGGCCAAAGTTGCTTCATAGAATTTATTTGGATGCGGTGCATCCGCTCTAAAATCACCAGACAAATTGAACGACAGATTAACGGACGGCTGCATTAAATGCAATTCTCGTCTTCTCGAATGATAGATTGCACATCAGATGACGAGTAACCTTCCGATGTGCACAGATGCAATTATTAAAATGGTAATTATTAAAATTGAGTTGGATCTTTCAGGCGAGTTTAAATAAGGCAAGATTCGATAAGTTCCGAATCTTGCCTTATTAAACTCACCAGAAAGATCCAACTCAATTTTAATAATCGCATCTGTGCACATCGAAAGGTTACCCGTCATCTGATGTGCAATCTATCATTCGAGAAAACGAAAATTACGTTTAAAGCTGCCGCTCTGTTAATCTGTCGTTCGTTTATCTGGCGATTTTAGAGCGGATGCACCAAACCCATATTGATGACCAAACCGAGCTAAATGGCAAAGTTTGAAAATGATCAGAAGAGTGTGGAAAAGAACCCAAATTTTGTCATACGAAAAAATCGCAAGTGAAGTAAGAAGAGGCTAGTAATAAAAAAAACAAAAATTAGTGAAAAATGTTTCGAGTGAAGATATTAAATCGAAACATAAAATTTTCGAGTGCAAAAGGTTAAAATATAAAGGAGTGTGGCCAGAGTAACTATGCTAGAAATTAATGTATAATAAATAATATATAAATATAAAGGCAAAGCAAAAATGTTTTAGATATTTAGATATATGTATGTATGTATGTACTATGCATGAGAAATATATTTAATGGATTCATAATAAGGGCAGATCTTCTGAAGATAAAATATAGAGAATAAATTTAAAAAAGTGAGTTAAAATGAAATAAAATATTTCAAAGCAAATTAAATATTAAATTATATTTAAAAAAAAACAAATAAATAGAAAAAAAAGAAAGTGCGATGGCCGGGAATCGAACCCGGATCAACTGCTTGGAAGGCAACTATGCTGACCATTACACCACCATCGCATATGGCGAATCATCTTTCACTTTTAAAGTTGTTTATCGCAAATTAAATATTTCGCGATAGTATTATCACACGGTTAGATAAGATTCTCAATATAAAATGTATAACGGACTGAATTGGAAACAAATTAAATGGATACAAAATCGTAGTACTATGTATATCGTTTTAATAAACAGACTACAGCCAATCGTTCGGTTCATACCGATAAGTATGTTGCGTTTTAAAATTATAGTATCGTATATTTTTCCGGATAGTGCGACACAAACTTCCTAATATATACGCTAGTATTATAAAGCAGATATATAGAGAGAAATTCGAGTCTGGAGGGGAGGGGTTGAGGATCGGTCGATTCGTGCGTGCAAATTCGATACTGGTGTTTCGAAGTCTCAAACGGCGGGTTTTTAGAGGGGGGGTAGGGGATGGTTTGGGGACGAGGGGAGAGCGATGGTGTCAAATAAATAAGTTTTTGACAGGTGAAATCCCAGGACACGTTTTGCAACGATATCAATTACCTGTTCTTCGGCGCGTCTGTCGTTCGTATCTTTATCGCGGAGGCATAGCGCGCAACACCCCTACGGATAGGGGTGGGGGGTTTTTTTTTTGGCATAGCGACTCTTTCTCTCTCCCCCCCTTGTGATATATTTTACATAAGTGGTTTGGAACCGATACAAACTTTGCAATATCGATAAATAATATTGGCACCTTACAAAATGCGAAGAATATAAGAATGGTACGAGTGCAATGTATCATGCGTGATGTAATATTTTATTGTGAGGGGTAGGCTTTTTATGTTTCTATACTTGGATGTATAGAAATATCTGTTAAGAATTGAATATAAAATTGAATTTTAATATTCGACTTGATCTTAAAATAAACTTATTTTGGAAAAAATTTTAAATGTGTACTTTTAGGTAGAAAACCAATTTTATTTAAAATTTTTTTAGTTATACATATATTTGAATACAGTTTAAATGATTTTATACAAATTATGAATGTTAATGTAAATATTTACTTTTCAACCAAACAAATAAATTCAAAATTAAAAAGTACTAGTGATTTTACCCCATTTCGCTCGGTATTTGTAATATAAACCGCTTAAACATGGCTAATCTAATAGAAAACATTTGATTAAATTTATTTGAATAGTTTTATTTTATTTAAATTTATTTAAAAATTCATTTTTTTTTTATTGAATTGAAAGTCACGGATTCGACGAACCAAACAAACATCGAAATTATATATTTCGAATTCAAATGAAAGGAAAATAATTGAATTGTTGAAATCTAAAATTTAATTTATTATATAAATAAATATATTACTTTTTATATAAACTCTCTTATGTAAAATGTAAATATTTGATAAAACTATTTTTTTGTTAACGATGAAATGAATTTTTGTTATATGTATTTATCTTACGAAATCGACTAAAACAACGTTTGGAAAAAGTGGGCGAGTCCGTTTGGACTCGCTTTTTATCCCCAAGCTTTATATAAATGATTATATTCAATCAGCGGCGTGGAATAGTGGATAACATATTATGCTTTCGAGAAAAATGGTCACGGGTTCGAATCCCACTAGAGTCCTACCGCTGGCCAGACCTTCTTGGAAAATTGGCATTTCCATTCCTATCACTCTAGCTAATCTCAAGCTATTCAACGTCTTGAGATTCACCAATTTGATCATAAAATGCTGCAAAATTTATCCGTAGATGTCACTGTGGATGTTTGTATGAATTCGCATTGTATAAAATATCCGTCTTGAGCTGTACTGGTATAAAGGATCCTTAATGGGTTAGTAAAAAAATATTTCTCTTATTTACTGATTTTAATCATTAAATACATAAAAAGGTCTATCCAACTAACGATTTTCGATTTTATAACTGTACACTTGCGTTGTGCCCGATGAAATATAATCGCATGGGTTATGGCATATTAAGCTATTAATTTTATTAATTAAATAGAAATAAAAAAATGTGTCGGTCCTGTGTTTGATCCGGGTTTGGAGCATCCGATCTAAAATCGCCAGATTAACAGAACGGCAGCTTTAAACGTAATTCTCGTTTTCTCGAATGATAGATTGCACATCAGATGACGAGTAACCTTTCGATGTGCACAGATGCAATTATTAAAATTGAGTTGGATCTTTCTGGCGAGTTTAATAAGGCAAGATTCGGAACTTATCGAATCTTACCTTATTAAACTCGCCTGAAAGATCCAACTCAATTTTAATAATCACCATTTTAATAATTGCATCTGTGCACATCGAAAGGTTACCCGTCATATGATGTGCAATCTATCATTCGAGAAGATGAGAATTGCATTTAAAGCAGCCGTCCGTTAATCTGTCGTTCAATTCGTCTGGCGATTTTAGAGCGGATGCACCGCATCCGTTTGATCCGCATGTGGTCGTATTTTTTCATAATCGTAATATTTTATTTATTATTTATATTAAATTGTTTAATATGATAATAAAATGGTAAAAACTACCTACCTACCTACATATAAACAATATAAAACACCAATAAAAAAATTAATTAATTAAATACATTTTCAATAGATGGCGCTAAATGCTCAGAGAATTATTGCCCTAGAGGAAACATTGGTAGCAAACAGTATATATAGAAGTTTTTTGTTGATCTGCTATTATGTTCAATGTTTTACTGTGACGTACATATGTATGTATATCGAAATGACTATTATAGTACGGCGAGCGTTATCGCACACAAGCACACACATACACAGAATAGCGCTATTATATACATGATATGTACATATGTATGTATACAATCTAATGTTTCATCAATCACCATGATAATAGTAGACGTGCACAACAACAAGTAGGCGTCGATCTTCCAAAGTGCTACTTTATTATTGAAGGCGAAGTTTTTCCTTGTCGAATGTGTTCGTCCATATTATCAGATATCCATTATGCGGCTTTCGTATCGGCGATAAATAGCCCCATTCAACCATTTCGCCCCAGATATCTTTGTCGTTAGCTGACCCAAAATATTGTTCATTGTTGGCCAGATACGACGGAAAAGAGGAGAAACGAATCTTCAATAGTTATTGGGATCACACGATTCTGACCTACTTGTATTGAAAGTATGTAGATATTACGCTCGTGTAGCGAAAACACCGTCACTTTTGCCACGGAAGTGCATCGACCCAAAATAAAAACGCAAGACGGTGAAAGGCAAGCGCTCGTCAAACTTGTTTTTGATTGGTTTATTTGAATTATAACATGATTTATATGTAACTTGCGTGTTTTAATTATAATATTAATTCAAATTAATCAAACCAAAACAGACGCCATATTCTTTAGTGTTAGAAAACATAAGCCAAGTTCAGATCTGAAAATCCCCTCTGGAGAAAGTCTGAAATGGCAGTCAGTAATAAAATATTTAGGAGTAACGTTTGATAAAAGAATGAGATGGGCACCTCACATTGAGGCAGCGAAATGCAAGGCGATGCGGGGTATATCCTCAATATATCCAATATTTAATCGCCATAGTTCTTTATCAACGCTTAATAAAATAAAATTATATCGCGCGCTCATATTACCATTATTAACCTATGCTTCACCTGTATGGAATAACGCCTCGAATACTAACCTTTCCAAGCTCCAAGTAATACAAAATAAATCCCTTAAAATAATTTATAATACACCCATATATACTAACCTGAAAAAACTGCATGCTATATATAATATTCCGTTTGTTACAGACATTACTAACAAACTAACCAGTAGATTCTATGAAAGAATCACTAATAACCATACTAACACACTTGTGAAGAGTCTCGGTGATTACAACAAAATGTCTATACCCTTCAGGTATAAACACAGATTACCTAAACACAATCTGCTTTAGGTCATCGACTTTAGATAGTCTTTAATTAATATTATGTATTAGATTAGATTTATGTATACCACATAAATTACTTTGAAAAGAAAAACCTGAATTATTCCAGCATCTACAAACTTAAAATTCGATACAAATTTTAAAAAATGGACGGATAATATCTGTGCACTAAGCCATTGATATGTACATATGTTTGTAAAATGTATAAAATCACAGATTACACTTCACTTTAGGTCATCGACTTTACAGACTCTTTAATTAATATTATGTATTAGATGTATTATGAGCATTTATAAGAATTATAAATAGGTTTTTGAGCTCTTTTTCCTATTATGCTTTAGATTAACATTAGAATAATATAATACAGTGATTACTAACCAAATTAAATTAAAATTGTAAAATAGAAAATGATCAGTAGATCAGTAGCTATTAAAATAGATATAAGATGTATTGTGAACATAATTTCGTAATAATAAAAAGCATTTAAATATCAAAATCAAAATTATAATATTAACTTTAATGTGTGCGCTGTTTGGTTTTGCGATGTGAATTGATTGTGTTTTTTCAGTGGGTGTGTGGATTTGAGTTCTCGTTTAGTTTCTATACAGTTTGAGCACCGCTGGATTGTTAAAAGTGAGATGAACATCTTCATAAGTGGAAGATGATACAGTACGGGCGATGGTGGTGTAATGGTCAGCATAGTTGCCTTCCAAGCAGTTGATCCGGGTTCGATTCCCGGCCATCGCACTCTTTTTTGTTTGTTTTTTATTTGTCCTATCTTCTGTTTGAGTGATGTTTGTAATAAAACCAATTTTGAAATACTATTTTAATGTATAAAAGTTTACATAGTCTTAATGTAGTATGTATTTAATTGATAATAACAATTTTATCTAATGTATAAATGTAGTTATATATTTATGTACGCTATGTGAAGCAGGAATTTATTTATTATTATATATAATATAATGATAACAATAATAAGGTACAAAATTTATGTTACATATGTATCTATGTATATTTTTATGAATTATACATGTACTTTTTATTACATTGCATAGGAATAATATCTTATTTTAGAAATGATATTGTACTAGTGTTATTACCCGCTTAAACATGGCAAATCTAATAGTTAACGTTTTATTAAACTTAGTTGAAGTGTTATATTTTATTTAATTTTGTTTGAATATTAATTTGTTTTTATTTTATTAAATTGAACGTCACACATTCTTCGAACCAAACAAATAAACAAACATGCAAAGTCTCTTTCGAAATTATATATTAGATGTTGGTGATATGTATGTACATATGTACTTATGACTGTACATGTACCTATACATAGGTAATTATGTATACATATGTATATGTAAAAAATCATATTTATATATAGAAGTTAAATGTTAGAAATTAAAAATATTTAAAAGAAATACGTCGATGTTTTAAGATTGCTTTTAATTATTTTTTTAAATATTGATTTCGATTATTTTAAAAATGTTTTTTATAAATTAAAAAATACTATTGTACATACATATGAATTTACTTTATAATAATTGTTATTATTGTATAATTTTATTTAAAAGGCTATTTTTTCATGTTATATTACAGGAATTGTATCAAATATATAAATCAATGTGATCGAACGCGATCTGAGTGAATTATATGCTAAATTTATCATCATCACTTACAGTCATTTAGCATCCATTGTCTTTCTAACTTTCGTTTCTCCGTTTAGAGTAACTCTCATCCATCTCACCTCATATATTTTTCTAATTGCATTCTCCCATCTCCTTTATAGAATTCTTTACACCTTTTTATATTCTTTCAGGTGACATTTGAGTACTAATTTTGGTACTAATTTTTCTATCGGCCATTCTTCTACTTCGCTAATATATGTATATATGTATGTATAATTGGTGCTAATTTTACAATTTATGTGATCGCTATTATAATTTCCGCGATTGATTACGTGATAATTTCTTTAAAAATTTCATAGATTCGTTCCAAATGTGTAGCATAATTTCATCAATATGTATGGAGATACATTGTCGATTTGGAGATACATTACTTTTGATCCTCAACTCACCTTTCATAACCACATCAAGACAGTCGCTGACGTTTCCATTCGTCGACTCGGATTTGTCTTGAGATATGCTAGGATATTTGCCTTCCCACTTGTGAAAATCAAGGTATAGTATAATGCGATTGTGTCGAATCCGTATGAAGCAAATTACATATAATGACTGAGAAAGTGCAAAAAGTATTTCTTCGTTTCCTTTATAGGAAAGAGTATGGGAATTACCCATATCTCTACCTTATTCCTTTTCTTTTGGACATTGGGTATAATTCCCTTGAACTTCGGAGAAACTTCTCATTAATTCGTTTTGTTCTCCATCTTATATGTCGTAATACGTCATGCCACTCGTTGCTGAAACAGTTGTAACTTTATGTCTCCAATAATTATGTGCGTGTTAGACATCATCATTTGATGGTAGTACCTCCTGTTCGTACAGTTCTTTATCGAATGGCTTCTATTCCAAGAGATATCCGACTTTTTAATGAAATCGTTGCTTCTGATGTTTTCCACCTCAGTGAGCGTAGGTTATCTGTCTGGTTTCTATTATTTTCTAGTCATTATATATTATACATTGTCATCATTATTTTCATAATTGAATGTGATATATGAGTGGAATTTTGATTTTATCTCTTCCATTTGGGCCTCGCAGTGATGTTTTGTATTTGCGGCTGATTCTTATATATTGGTGTTGGCTATGGGTTCAAGACATTCCCTACTTTATATTTTATTATTTGATATTTTTACTTTATCTGCTATTATTATAATGCTATTGTTTTTTTTATGATTATGTATAAATACATGTTTTGTCGGTGTATACATGTATATATTTTTATTTTTATCTCTCTCTATTTTTTCGACCATTCTGGCGCATTGGGGACTCCTTTAATGCCACAATGGTCCAAGTTTAAACGTAAATAAATAAATAAATTGCTACTCGTAAGCAAAAGTCCCAGATTACGTGGATCGTGTATCAAATTTACATAAAGGTCAGGAGGGGGAGGGATACTGTTACACATGCACGAGTTAAAATTTGTATGAGAAGTTGCAATACTTGCTATCATTTTACACGTTCATTTCTGGAATTAATCTACCGCGTAAAAGAAAGGTTGGGTTTATATGAGTGCAATGATTGACGTCAGATTGCAGTAGCGAAATTCAGTAACATCCCTATCGAAAACGAGGCGATGTTCAAAAATCATACGTATTTTGCAGTCGACTAGTACTACATATAATACTACTGCAGCAAACATGTGTATTGAAATAACGAGACATCACTTCATTTCAACTAGAGTTGCACGTAACGAACACAACATGCCACGTGTACTCGTATTTTTATTTTAAACCGTACAGTCACGAACATCGCCATACTTTATAAAGCGAAATATTCGAATGCGACATATTTTTTTACATTTCATTTTTTTAATTCGAAACTAACAGCGATCGGTATTCGTTCGTAGGAAAATTCTAACTACAGAAGATTGGTTTACGGAAATTATTATCGTTTCCACCGGATATATTGGTATTACCTTGTTCAAATTGCAATACGATGTCACACTGCGTTTTGCCAAGCGCTGTATACTACATAGTTATATAGTTGACATTATCATGCCACGGACAGGTTTCATGTCGGAATGTATGCATATTCGCTATATGTATGTACATGTGTTCTTAAACTTTTAGTGAAATGTTGAATATTCAGACTGGTATTTGGTATACATATGTACATATATACTTCGATTCGTTCATACACAAGTATATTGTATATAAAAATGTTTTATTGTACTAGTCGGTGTTTTACGGAAAGTTTTCTATTTACGATCCTTGCCTGCCGTTACTTGGGGGGGTTGAAAGTTAACAAAAAAACCTTCAGAGTAATTCGAGCCCTTTCAAATATGTCTGAGACTGTGTAAATCAAATTTGATAGTTCTATTTTGAAAACTGGAATGCTTGGTGTCGCCCAGTAGTTTTTGTATGTGAGAATCTTGGGCTTCGAGCCTATCTGAAATTCATTCTTTGGCAGTGCTTTACAAATATACTGCTACAGGCCTCCTTTTAAAAAAAATCTTATCTTGGTGCTTTCCTACCCCCTCCTTTTTTATTTCATAATATAGTACGAACACATTTTTAAATGTATTAATAGAAATAAAACAATAAAATTCTTCTTTCAACTCAGCAAGCGGTCACGTCACAACTGCTTTGCATATTATTTGCCGAACATTATTTCAACCATATCTATCGATATGCTTCTGGCAAATTTAGTGTCTCTTATTTTATGCATTTTTTTAACATTTTGCAAATCTGTAAGAAGCATTGTACGATGCAAGCAATGTATATGATTGCACAGAAACTATTTTCTTGAACGTTTGCTATTGTTTATTAAACTGATCTACTTTACTTTGAAAAAATATATGGGTTTACCAACGTAATCAGAATGCATAGTTTCAAGGTGCCGTCTTCATTTACTTGGTCTTATACTATCTGTAGTCAAAACTTGCCATGACATCTATTATATTACTTATGAATCCTATTGATAAATCGCATGAATCGTATTTTCTTGTCTTGATATTTCTACTTCTTTGTTCCCTGTCGCTTATATTCTTAATATTTTTACTTAAATTACCGTCAGGATCTTCACTATTAGTGGATTTTCTCTTATTACCAGTCAAAAATAACGTGCATTTCAGGAACAGATTTTGATGTTGCGCTTTGAAAATTCTCTTAAAAGTATATATTATTTTATTTTATTACGTTATGTTATGAACTAACTTTTCACGCCTTCTCTCGTACTACATAGTCCACGGCTTTCAGTTTGGAAATCGATCTACATACATATGTCAGTTATTTCCATGAGATATTGTATGAGCAATAGCTTACTTTTAATATACACTATTTAAAAATGATGTTGGAAACTTCGACCATATTTTTAAACATTTTCGCATGCATATAGAACGTATTTCAATTTTGGATTTTTTGGAACAAAGACCCTTTTTTATTTCCGGTATTCAATTATATAAATGTAAATTATGTCTTCTATACAAAGAATAGAGTAAAATTTATTTGTTTCTTTATAAAATAGTTACATACTTTCGCTAAAAAGTAAGATCTGTAAATTGTAGTTACAATAAATCTGTTTCGCTAAAAAATAATTTAAAAATAGGTTTATGTTTTATTTTGAGGTAGAATTCGGTGTGATTTACGTTGGCATTAAATCTGTTTATAATCGGCGGTGACCTTTAAATTCAAAAGTTTAATTTATTAATCGTAAAAGTACACATCCATTGTTGGGGTACGCGAAGAATTAAATTAAAATATCAAAGCGTTATATAAAAGGAAAATATTATTTCGGAACGTAAGCGGAAATGTTGCGGAAATTCTCCATAAGAATTTTATTAAGGAAAACTGTCACAAAAAAATAATAGAAGGGATTTGAAGCTACTAAACTAGGCAGAAGCCTTATCCAGAGGGTATAATCAGATACGTAGGAAAATCCGAGCTCATTTTTTAAGCGCAGATAATTCACGCCGAAATAATAACCGTTATATTTAATTTTGCTTCATTCCGAAAACACAGAACAAAAAAAAATCATAAATCATCGCAGAGGAGGAAACTCGCCCTTCGAATATTTAATAATATCGGTTTTTCAGCGGAGAAAAAAAATGAAAGCAAAGCGAATTTGTTCTAGTTTTCATAGCCGAAAAGAAAAATGAAAGCGGCATGAAAAGCGGAAACAGTCTTACATGCGGCCCGTTGCTTGTAATTTGCATGCTGCCAGTAATAGTCAGTTTCCGGTGAAATAGTACAATAAAAACCTTCATCGTGTATACCTACACAAAGTCTAGGATACTTAATTGCGTTCTATTTACAAGTCTCGCATATCCGAATGCGAATATTCAAATGAGAAATTATTTTTCTCCGTATTTAGTAGGTATGCACTTATAATATTATACAATATACATACAATGTAGAAGTAAATATCTCAATTTGCGTTATGTACGAGCAGACCGACTTCAATTAAAAATTGCAACCCCGCGACGGATTCGTAATTAAAGGGTGAAGTTATGACTTTATTAATATTATACTAGGGGTTTTTATTGGGCTTTCGTCATTGTGAGAGAGCATCATAATAGTGAATCGTAAATCTGCAAACTGTGAACAATGAATGCAACTCTTGCACTTCCACTTCGTTAAAAAAATAAACAAAAATGAAAGAACATCCTTTTAGATTTAAGGTTTTTAGGTTTAATTAAACGTGAAATTGCATAATTGTGCGCGAAAGACAATCCGAAATCCAAATACTACCTTGACAATCCGAATACCAAATAATCTACATTGAATTAAAATTTATTCACCGTATTTTATTATATACATTTTTGATTTTGATTTTTAAATGCTTTTTATTATAACGAAAATATGTTCACAATCTTATATCTATTTTATTAGCTACTGATCTACTGATCATTTTCTATTTTACAATTTTAATTTAATTTTGTTAGTAATCATAGTATTATATTATTCTCATGTTAATTTACAGCATAATATGAAAAAGTGCTCAAAAACCTATTTATAATTCTTATAAATGCTCATAATACATCTAATACATAATATTAATTAAAGAGTCTGTAAAGTCGATGACCTAAAGTGAAGTGTAATCTGTGATTTTATACATTTTACAAACATATGTACATATCAATGGCTTAGTGCACAGATATTATACGTCCATTTTTTAAAATTTGTATCGAATTTTAAGTTTGTAGATGCTGGAATAATTCAGGTTTTTCTTTTCAAAGTAATTTATGTGGTATACATAAATTACCTTGAAAGGAAAAACTTAAAATTTTATACAAATTAAAAAATGGACATACAATATGTATATGTGCACCGGAGCCATCGATTTATAGTTCGAAAATCATAAGCATGAAAAATATGACTGTAATTTTAAAGTATGATATTTTTTTGAATGGTACTTTTAATGACTTTCAATCTCAACTATGAAATAATAAAATAAACAGAGGTTCTCTTTGTTTTTCATAAAAAATCACGTTTTTTACTTACTAAAGCAGTTTTACTTACGATTTTTATTTACCAAGTTTGACTTTTGTTGTTAATGAGATATGAGAGTTTGAAAAGTACACAATTTTTACAGATTCTTGGCTCTTGCATTCTTTAACTAAAATCAAGTATTTCTGTGCTAAAAGTGAGTATTGGAATCAATATTCAGATTATTTTTTCTAGTGGTTGTGATATTTTATTGTTTTAAAATACTTATAATACTATTTCTAGCGAATTTCGAATTTAATTATTTTCCGAATAATATTGATTATTTTTCGCTCCTGTAATTTTTTTGTTGCTTAGTGTTATTTTTATATATTTTTTTTTAAATATTGCATTCATTACATTGCTTTCTCTATGTTTCTGTTATAAAACAAATATCTGATTACTTATGTATAATATAAAACGAATATATTATTCTGCATACATATTATTATATATGTAATTGAGAGAATACAGACTAAAGGGGCATTGGCAGGTACATTTGTAGATGGGTGATAAAATAACAGACGATTGATGGATGAAATAGTGGTTGAATGGTACCCGAGACAATATAAAAGGGTGCAAGAAAACCCACAAGGAAGATGAGTGAATGAATTACAAATATGTGTGGGATGAGATGGACGAGAGTTGTCTAAAACAGATACGAATCGAAGCGTGTTGGATAGGCCTTCATCCAGCAGTGAATGGGGAATGGCTGTAAATGATGACGATATAAGATATTGTTAGTGAAAAAAAAATAAAAGGAAATATGTTCCAAGTTTTCAGCGTAGGTAAGTATAGTATAAATAATTTAACGAACGAAACTTTTAGAGTCATTCGCTAAGGGATAGCTCTTAACCTGTATTATCCGCGCGGCCGTACTTTTTTCTATTATTAATTTTTAATGACGCCCAAAGTGTCGTGAGGGGGAAATCGGGTTGTGAGGGGGTTATCATCGTCGACCATTACGAAAATAAATAATAGCAAAGCCCGAAACAACTCCACACAAAAACCCCACCCTGATATAACGAAGTAGCGGTATAACCCCTGTTAGTTTGATTGGTAGTCGCGCGCCAGCCGATAAAGTCAGACGTAATCAGGTGAGTTCCTTTCAGAAAAATAAAGGAAGTTAATTAATTGTTCGGCATTAGCTCTGTCTAAAGTCTGGGAAATTTCTTTTTTTCTTTAAAAATATTTATATGTTTGTTGTAGGCGCGTATCTGATGATTAATGCGAGCGCCGATACGATCTTCCGGCGACGCTAATGCACTCGTGTATCGTTTCAATTTTTCATACTGCTTCCGTTTCTAAAGCTCTAATTATATAATGAGGGTTCCTTCGATAGCCTTTCTTAAAGAAAGTGGTGTAATGATGCAATTTTTCAATTATAAAATTAATCAATGTGTCGTACAGAAAAATATTCGCACACCATGTTTATAAACAGGGACCCGAACCGTTATTTTTACATACCTCCTTTACGTTTCACATGGCTTTTTACTTTATCTATATACGTATTAACAATAGATGAAGCTTTGTGATCACGCGGAAATTCGAACTCAAGAGTTTTTTCATTCCAGTTCAGTAAAATAAAAAAAAATATATATACATATATATCTATATATATAGGTTCAGTTCCGGTTTTCGGTTATTTGGTATTGATATTAGCAAGTAAATGTAAATATACCCACACCGTCTATAGATCTCTTCATACAGCTTTTCGCTATAATTTATTGTGATCATATACATAGCCAGTAGCGTGGTCTAGTGGTGAATGTTGAATTATTTCGTACTTGATGTTACGAGTTCGATTCCCGCTCGAAGTCTCGCTGTTGGCCAGACCTTGGTTTGTCGAGGTCGATCGTTTCTTATCAGAATTTGCCAATTTTTTCTGATTTTCATTGAAACGATTCCTGTAAAATTGGCGTTTCCTTCCCAATTTTCTGTTGCGAACCTTTAGTTATTGTTATATCTTAGGTTTCACCATATTGCTCACCATAGATGTCTCTGTGGTTGTTTATCGAATATAAAATTCGTATTGTTACATGAAAGTTATTCATCGTTATTTATCGTTTTAATACGATGCTAGTAATATCTGACCATAGATGTCAGATATTGTTTAGATTTACATGTAGCTATGTATGTAAAAATTATGTGGACCAGGAAAGCGCATTTGGGGTTTACCTGTTAAGCTTTCCTGGTATATTTGTATATATGTATGTAAAAATATGTAATTAAAATGTCAAAGAAGAATATTGCAGCTTACACTGCGTAGTAGAGGGTGGAGTCTGATGTAGCTTAAATGCAGATAAAATACATTTTTTTTATTCATACTTGATTGACTTTCTCTAGGCTTACCAACTTTTCATCGGGTCCTGCTTTTAGGGACAAAAGTGCAATAACAGTTTTGAAAGAATCTAGTAGTTTGTTTTATTCTAGAATTTTACAGGTATGGGTGTATTTACTCTTACTTTTCCATTCACAGGTGTTTGAATCGCGCACTTTTGATAGTCAACTTATAATGTGTTCATTGATATCTATGATATATGTACATATAATGAGTTCATTGACAACTCGCGAGCTTCACATATAATTGTATTTAAATCGGAATCGTTAATAGAATCTTTACTGAAAGAACAGTACTGAAGGGAAGGTATCATATTTGCATAATTAATTCGGGTTTTCTTCGTCTATTTCGGGTTCTAACAAGTTGACAAATTTGATCATATTAGCTCCATTATCTGTTGTAACAGAGCAGATTTGTTTGATATCGATATTATATATTTCTAAAAGTTTTAAAAACATATTTTTAATATTCATTCCTGTATGTTTGTCCATCAATTCTATCATTAAAACAGTATACATATTAATTTGACAGAACCGAAAAAAATATTGGTTCAGTGTCGGTTGTCGTTCCTGCAAAAATATTTTTTTTTCCGGTTTTCGGTTTTTGGTTCGGTTCCGGTTTGGGTGCCTGCTTATAAATGCTTGCGTGATGGGAATATAATATGTATTTTACTATTTATTTATCAAAATTATTCATTTTTATTATACCATCTAATTCAATGTATTTTATATATTGCAATTTCTTTTCAAAATACTTGTGATAGAAAATGTTCAATAAAAGTACATATGTATAGTAGAAAAAGTTCAATAAAGGCTTTGACTTCGGGTAAGCTATTATGTTGGCTTGCGTTTCATTTTGTTTGCCTTCATATGTTATCGGTTAAATAATAATGTATATTTACTTTTAAAATATTATATGTACAATATATTGAAAACATTATAACATAAAAATTATTAAGAAATCTATAGAAAAATATAGAAAAGATTGTTTGAGATTTTACAACAAATAAAAGGAGTTTTCTTATAATTTATTTTTATAATAAAAGCTCAATGAATTTTTTTACTCAATATAATATTTTTTATGTGCATACATATAGCAATGACGTATATATGTATGTATCTAAACATAATTAATACATTATAAATGCCTCTTTCTATTTTTTTATAATATTGTATTTGTAGATAAACATGTATAAAAAATGTATTGAAAATTTCAACTTTAAAGTTATTGCATTTTTAAGGCGTCTTTATTTCGCCAAGTATTTCACATCGTGTTTCAAAGAAAAACGACGACAAAAGTAAGTTTAAAGCTCGGATAATATTATTTTAAATATTCAAAGACACATAGAAAGTTCGAAGAATGAACGTTAAAATATACCTCGTGAACCAATATTGGAGATGAAACTATATTTGGGGTTATACTTTCAAAAATGAATATTAAATTTAATTTTTAAACAAGATGATTCGTAATATAATAAAGTTTCATCTGAAAAATCATGACTTTATATGCATCGTAATTTGTATCCCCAATCGATGAAAGTAGTGATAGTTTCTAGTGAAGTAGCGTTCCATCGAATATATATATGTATGTACATATATGCTGTCACAAGAGAAGCGAGCTGAACCGAAGGAAAACTCTCAGGTGAAACTCTGCGTCGGATTCATAAATAAATAATAAATGCGAAAAGAATAGTAGAAGCGCCTCAAACGTCGGAAATGAGGTGGTCTTGTTGGCGCGATCGATCAATCATGTTCGGAAAAGCGGTGGCGCCGATACCTGGACGCGAGTTTTCCGCGAATTTTCGCGGAGACGCCCATCCATCATAATCCATCACGGACGACGATGGGAAATTGGAAAACATTTCTGGCGGTCGATCCGGCTTGTTGGTTTATTCGGTTGGGCGCGAATTCAAATTTCGAATCCGATGAGTGTGTGTATTTTGACGGCTTATATCATTTTTTTACACCACGATCTAAGCCATAGTTTCAAATACATTTGATATACATATGTACATATATTTCCATTAGATAATGAAATAGTAGAAGTAGTAACTAGTTATTTATATTTAGGTCAAACAACTGACATGTCCGGTAGTAAAGAAGAAGAAATAAAGATACGTATGAAATTTAGAATGGAGTGCATTTGGACGAATGAATGTTGTATTTAAATAAAAAATGCCACTCTGAAGAAATGATCTTCGATCAATGCGTTTTACCAGTGATGACGTATGGATGTGAAACTTAGACATTGAACGCCAAAATGCTACACAAATACTAATACAAATACTAATACAGAAATTAGGAATATGTGTGGGGTGAGATGGATGAGAGTTTAGCAAAACAGAGACGAGAGGAAGCGTGTTAGAGAGGCCTTCATCCAGCTGTGGATAGTGAGCGGCTGTAGATGATGATGATGATACATATAAGTATATGTACATATATGTATATCCATATTGAAAAAACAGGGGGAAAATGATCATTGATCCTATATGCTCCAAATATTCAGTCTACTAAAGAGGCTTTCATTCTGCAGTTAATGGCAAATGAATGTATGTAAATGATGATGATAATATGTATGATACATATCATCTATATCATTTAAATAATGTATCATGTGAACATTATGTCATATGAGTCATTTAACTATTACATAAGTTTTATAGCTAATAAATTAATATGTAAATATAATTGATATTTTCAAAACTACATACATTATATAATACTTTATATATGTTACAGTTGAAGTGTTGGGATATATTCTATCTAACCTGGTACCAAACACCGTTATAGTTGAAGTGCATTTTCATTTGTAATATACATATGTACATATGTATATTCCGTCTAACCCACGTATGTTGATTCATATGGCGAAATACATTCCAACTGAAAATATAGTTCAACTATAAGTGAGATGAAGATGTTAGGTTTTCGTGAAAATGGCATTCAACTAGTAAATTGAGTAAGAAAGTTTTGAACACATTTATTGAGTTATCGTTATACGTTACTTATTACCTTTATTCGTAATATCTAGCAAATATTAACGCATTATTGCATTACAAAGCATTCAAAGTCAAATTTCAATTGTTATATTACAACTGGTGGACATTATTGATCGCATATTTGCGCTTCTAGAGGTATAATTTACTAATTGAATTGTATTCGAATTGAATGACCTAAAACGCTAGTTGGAATATACTACCGTAGACTGAAAAAAAACTTCGACTGCAACATATGTATGCATGTATGTATATGTACATATGTACATTATACCTATACTAAATATTTTCTATATCATATAATATTAAGAGTCATTCAATTTAGATTATAAAAGTCTCAAATAATAGGTCTACTTGGAGTTGATATAATATATTCGTTATGTAATAAAATAAAAAACTTTTTTAATAAAGGCTTAATTTTATTATATAATTTTGAAAGTCGTATTTCAAATAATTGATATTTAACTTATTATTTTTATCTCAAAGACTTTGGCGAAGATATAACTTAAAATAACTTAAATTATGAATTTATCTAATGGAAAATATTTTGACTTTACATTCTTGTGTATATACATTTATGTTCGTTCAAAAACTCAATACAATTTAATGCGATGCCACATTTATGGTAATCTTTGTAATAACAGTTCCACTCAATGCAAATTTAATTGAATTTATATGGTCATATTTTAACGGTTTGCGTATTTCTATTCGGTTTGAGTCAGTTTAAGTGAAATTTCCTGTAAAAGATACTCCGTAGTTTTACCTTTAGAAAGCATTAAAATTTTCACCTTAATAGAAAACAGAGGGTGAAAACAGTCTTAATGGAAATTTATTGATTTGGAACTTTTAAAAATACTTCATTTAATCACAGCAATATATGTATGTATGTATTAATTCAATGTGGAAACGTGCATTATATGTATATGTACGTATATTTATATTAAAAAATAGAATACCTAAACACAATCTGCTTTAGTTTAGATCGTCGGCTTTAGAGAGTCTTTAATTAATATTATGTATTATATGTATTATGAGCATTTATAAGAATTGTAAATAGGTTTTTGAGCTCTTTCTCCTATTATGCTGTACATTAACATTAGAATAATATAATACTACGATTACTAACATAATTAAATTAAAATTGTAAAATAGAAAATGATTAGTAGATCAGTAGCTATTAAAATATATATAAGATGTATTGTGAACATAATTTAGTAATAGTAAAAAGCATTTAAAAATCAAAATCAAAATATTAGAAAATAATTAAATTTCAACTCAATCTAATCAGGTAGCGACTTTATCCAAATATGTATGCAGTCTATTCGAGATTTAATACAGAATTTCTCGACACATCGAATACGGCCGGAATATTCGATTCGATTGCCAATTTTAATTAACCGTAACCGCTTTTCAACAGCACTTGTGCATAAAATCGAACCCACACACAGCACACTGAACACTTGTGAAATGAACATAGGGAACGTTCGTATACAAAGCCTACACTTGTGTAAAGCAGAATCACATTTGAATCCCTTTACGTACGAATTACATGTATGCATTTGTGTTATATATGTACATATAATATGCATACGGAGGGTCCCGTGCAACAAATTAGCGTTTGGACTTTGCGGACAGATAAGGGTATTATTCGGGTTGCAGTGTGTAAACCGGAACCGGAAACCGGACTGAATCTCTGGACGTATTGTGCAAGCGCCCGGATACGGATCTAATCCGGAACCATCGTTTAACACTGACACTGACAGCTCGGGAGTGCAAAACAAAGGATGTGCTATATCACATTTTGTGTTTGTGTGTGGCGTTTTGAGTGAATTGTGTATTCGATTGAAGATCGATCCGGTTGGTCGGGAAAATTTTGCAAATCTCTTATGCAAATACCGAGTGTTTTCCTTTGCAAGAATTCCCGAAAGCGCCCTTGGAGATTATCGCCCCCTAACACCATTTCGATGATGATGGTACAATCTCCGCCATCAATGAATATTCTCATGTAAATATATGCTTACCGAACGAGATTCCGGCGAATCTCTCCATGGGGTGGTGGGGTGGATAATTCGTTAATGTTTTACTTAAGTTTTAATTTATACAAAAGCGGAAGTGTATTTTGGCTGTTTTAAAATGTTGATCTGTACACATTTTACTGACGCATTTTTATTATGTAGTGTTGTGCCCGTTAAATTTCAGAGGGTGGTTTTATAAACTAATTGCTCATTATTTCAAAGGAAGTTACAATACGTATAATAATGATTAATCGGAATCAGAACTGAAACAGAAATCGGGAATCGGAACTGAAAACGGGATTCAGAACCAGAGCTGGAGTCGAAATCAAAATCGGAACTGAAACCGGAACCGGAGTCAAAAGCAAAATCGCAATCGAAATCGCGGTTGAAATCGATATAATAGCTAAAATTTGTTTTTTTTTTAATCTCCATACTTGTCGATGCACTCGCACATACATACATACATCCTGTCCGTTTTTATATTTTAGTAGTTTTGTGCCCGATGATATATCATCGCATGGGTGTTGGAATATTAATTTATTAAATAAAATTTTTTTTAAATAAATCTGTTGGCAGTCATGTGTTTTTCTCAATTACCTAAATATATTTATTATATTCTATATTATATTCTAAATATATTTATATTTAATTGTTTTATATGAAAAAAAAGGTAAAAACTACCTATGTACCTACATGTAAACAATATAAAACCCCAATAGAATTAAATTAATTTTCAATAGATGGCGGTAAATTGCCAAGCGGAAAAATTGGTAGTGATCAGTATATATAGAAGTTTTTTTCTTTTGTTTTTTCGTATATACATACATACGTATTCTTATATACGTTTTGGCAGTGGTTTAGCTGTGACGTACATATGTATGTATTTCGAATCAAAACGACTATTATAGTACGGCGAGCGTTATCTCAGACAGACAGACAGACATACAGACGGAATAGCGATATTATATATGATATATTTCATTTTTAACACAGGCATATATAAATAGGCCATGATAGGTTGCCTTTACTCTTATGGTAAACAATAGCTTAAGCTGCGGCTCTGAGATTTTGTTTTTGATAAAAAAAAAAATGGAAGTTTCCTTAAATATTTATAGTATAATGTGATTTGATACTCTTTATAGTGCTTCGAAATATGTTTCAATTAAAATTTAACTTTGTACCAGTAATTTTCTGAAGAATTTTTTAATCAATTAAGCTTATATTTAAGCCAATATTATTTTTGGCGATAGCCTTGATTTGAGGACACTATTAATATCGTTATGATCCAATATGAAAAATGAAATGAAATACCTATAGCAACTTTGCTACCTTTAGGAACAAAATATCTGCTTTAGATCATCGACTTTAGAGAGTCTTTAATTCATATTACGTATTAGATGTATTATGAGCATTTATAAGAATTGTAAATAGGTTTTTGGGCTCTTTTTCCTATTATGCTGTACATTTACATTAGAATAATATAATACTATGATTACTAAAAAAATTAAATTAAAATTGTAAAATAGAAAATGATCAGTAAATCAGTAGCTATTAAAATATATATAAGATGTTTTTTGAACATAATTTAGTAATAATAAAAAGCATTTAAAAATCAAATTGGAACAACATATGTAAAATATGAGTAAAAAACATTTTGAAAAGCCCCTTAAAGTATTGAAATATATACATATAATGAAGCATTCTAACATCTGATAATTTCAGATTAAAGAATATCCCAACCGAATGTAATGATCAATCTTGATGTACATATAATAGACATCGAATTCAAAATCCCATTTAGACTTGACTCTGCAAGTACATATATTGATCACCGTAACTAATGTGGATTTAAACTACATATGCAATAGTATATTATTGATATGTATATCTAGGGAAATGTTGTATATACATACATACATATTAAATACATGTAATACAATACCTCAACAAGCTGTTCATATATACAGATGTTTACAAATGGACATATATCGGAAATGGAATAAGATTCCTTCTTCATTTTGGTGCCTTACATAGCATTGATCTAGCTTAGAACTACAGCCAATTGATATGCTTTAAATTGTGGCTATATAATGATGTATTTTACATTTTAGATAATTTAGTCAATTATTAAATATTATATAACATTATTATCAAGCCTCTATCACCATCTTCATGATACTGAAACAACGTCGACTAAGTTTGATAATAAATAACGGAGTGATATTTCGTTTGCTTACCCAACAATATCAGTTCTGATGAACGAGCTCTAACCCTTACCGCCATAATGAGACATGTTAATTCCACTATTTGCAGAATGTTAAATTACCCCCAAGCACGACACACAATACACAATCACCACCAAACACACAACACACACACACATAAGGCTTTCAGCTCGTCTAAACACCGACTGTCGACTTTAAATCAAACTCGAATTCGACTATAGGACATCTGTGAAATTACGAGCCTCGTTTCGGCAGCTTAATCGGCAACGTAATAAAATTTAAAAGTCATATTTGTAAGCCGAGGCGGTGTTAGTCGGTAGCTGCGAGACCTCCTACTCCGAATAAATCTTTTTTTATATCACCCCGTTGCTGTGTTACTTAAAATTTATTCATCCTTTTGCCCCAGTACAAAATGGGGCGGCGGAAATTTCACCTATTTAATCACGCCCCCCTCACCCCACCCATCTTACATTTTTTATGTAAACAATACAGTCCCCGGAGAAAGGGCTCGGGGATTTTCGAAAGGGTGGGTTTTTCCGAGGGGGTTGGTTCGGTTGCCGCCCCGATGTGCTTTACACACTTTCCTCCGAGCCGAACAAATTAAACGTTAATCTTTTCCGGCTCAGTCTGCTCACGTTCGTCTCTCGTGTAATTGAATATTGAGAAATGTTTAATTGTCAATTTTTTTTTCATTGTAATGCTACACACGTATGCTCGTATTATTCGTATCTTATATGAATTCAGCGTGTGTACGGTTTGTTTGGGATTTATGGTGTATGTGGCGAGTGCTGGTAGTTGCGACAACTTATTCAGACGCTCATTATGGTATGAATGCGCATGCGGTTGCACCGAATGCATCTTGCATTTTAGAAACTCGTAAATTACTGGAATTGTGTTGCAGGATTGCTGGTACGGCGGTCGCTGTTTAATCGTATGACTTATTCTGTTTATTTATGTATTTTAACTATCATCTATAAGTGCATATTTTATTACATAACTAGCATAGATTGGGAAGGTTCAAAATTTATAAGATCAAATTTATATTTTACTAGTGTTGTGTCCGTTGATTTCAACGGGCGGTTTCCGGAAAGGAATTGTCACACGAATTAAAATAAATTATTTAAACGATACACAAATTAAAATAAATAAAGGTATTTGTGACTCCAAATCGATCGTTTCTTATCAGAGTTTGCCAATTTTATCTGATCATTCTTGAAACGGTTCCTCAAAATTGGTAAAAAATCATCATTCCTGCTGTCACAAATTTTCTGTATTTATTGTATGTACAATTTGTAAAAACTATGTACAAATCTAAAATCCATAGATTTCTCAATGGATTAATTCTGTAATTAATTAATTAATTAATTGTTATTTCGTGTTCTTCAGCTACTAGAAATATGTACAGTGATTTATGTAATAATAAAAATGCTGCATTGTTTGTAATTAATTGTCCAGGAAGGTGCATTGGGGTCTGCCTGTCAAGTCTTCCTGGTATATATTATATCTACGAGTATGTAAAATAAAAATATTATCGGTCACTGACTGCTTGACTACTGTCTATTTATCAAAAAATACTTACAACAATTTGTAAATTTACATCCATTTACTGGCCGATATTTTTAAGTATTTTAATTATTGTATTCTTTTTATTTAATTATTGTATTCTTATTATTTAAGTATTTTAATTATTGTATTCTTAACTTATACCAATTGAAATTAATCTTGTAAATATCCTGAATATTCCGGTATTAACGAATAATTTGTCTACGGTTTGTAATGCTAAAACTATTGATGATATATGCATATATTGAAAATAAAATACAACCGATAAATTCATTACACTCTGATATTTATATTTTATTTAAAAAAAAATCAGTTTCGTGTCTTGGAAAAAAATATTCGTATAACATGTCAAAGCGTGACTTGTTTAAGTTTAAACTCGATATGTTTGTAAACGTGCATGCAAGTTGGGAAAGTAATTAAAAGTCTCGCGAAAGATTCATTTAAAACTTGACGTTGCGACTTCGTCGCCTTTCAAAAAATACGCAAAAAATACACAAAATAAAAGAAGCAAGAACGTCATTCTCGAAGATTGCGAGTAGTAAAAAGAAGAAAAATCTTCGGCGTAAAAAAGTTAGTCTTCATCTCGTTTATAATCCCATATCGTCAAGTTATATTGCGCGTCGCGAAAGCTCGAGCTTTCGACAAAGCGGAGAGCTTTCGGCGTCGGACATCTCGACAAAAAGCGAATGAATAATTAAGGATATACATTTAAGACTGCAATTATGGGAGGACTTGTTGTTTACGAGACAGCCGACAAGTATCCGACCGTCAAATTAAAAAGCCACGTACACGTACAGCTTCCCATGGCCTTCTTCTACGGCTCCCCTCGCGCCGGAAGAAGTGGACTAATAACTCGGTGGTCGCTCGTGCCAGAGTGTCGACTTAATAAAACTTTTTCGAGACGGCAATTTGTAAAGATATCAAATGAATTTAAACGGCCACGGTGAAAGTGACGAATTTTAACTAGACTCCTCGAGCATCGGCGATGTGCTGGGTAGATTATTTGTTTGCAACTGAAAATGTTTGTAGCATTTATCAATCTCAACTGAGGAATTATTGTGTTTGTGTGTAACTTTATAAGAAGCACAGGACTTACAGGAGTATCTTGATATTTTTGAGCTTGCCAATTTCATACCGTATTATTTTTTATCGGTCTCCGTGACGAACCAGAATGTTAAATTACAGAAAACGCAAATATCGGAAGACAAAGATCGAAAATCGAAAGATCTTAAGTCGAAAGATAAAAAAAGGGTGCATGGTAAACGGTACATACTTACTTAATTTGCGCGAGCAGGATACAACAGGAACAAGAGGAACAGGCTTTTCCTCCCGTATTAATGTGCGCGCGCAGAATACGGGAGGAAAAGCCTGTTCCTCTTGTTCCTGTTGTACCCTGCTCGCGCAAATTAAGTGAGTATGTACGTGAGTATGTACCGTTTACCATGCATCCTATTTTTTGATCTTTCGAATTAAGATTTTTCGATTTTCGATCTTTGCCTTCCGATATTTGTGTTTTCTGTAATTTAACATTCTGGCTCGTCACGTAGACCAATTATTTATACATGTAATATTTATGAAATCAAATCATAGTAATGTAATTTAATATATAATTTCGAAAGAGACTTTGCATATATGTATGTAACCTTGGTTGGTTGGTTCGTAGACAACACATTCTATTTATTTTTTTTCGATTCAAAGAATTCGATGTCTCCGGGGGCGAAGGCGCCGGATTCTGGTATACATATAATTTCGAAAGAGACTTAGTATATACATATGTTTGTTTGTTCGTGACAGTCAATTTAATAAAAAAACAAATGAGTATTTAAATAAGTTTATATAAAATAAAACTATTCAAATAAATTTAATAAAATGTTTACTATTAGATTAGTCATGTTTAAGCGGTTTATATTACAAATACTGAGCGAAGCCGGGTAAAACCTCTAGTTATAATATAACTAGCTGAACCCGGCATGCGTTGCAATGCCACAATAAAGCGTGTAATTCCTGTTTCAAGTGATAGTTGGAGTTCAACTAACGTCTCTTCAAAGCCGTGCTATCATAAACCAACTGGTAACGTATTTACCAACGAACAGATTTCTTTGTCTACACAGTGGTGCTTCAAACTTCGCTTCGGTAAAATCGTAATTACGAAAATTATTTTTTCCCGTTTTTTTTCACAGTAAGCTTCCCGGACATGCATACAATAAATCCTGAAAGTGCCATCGTAATCGGTTGAATGGTTTAGGAGACTTAACGAGACAGACAGACAAACAAATAGACATTCAATTTTATATACATATATAGATTATTTATACATGTAATATTTATGAAATCAAATCATAGTGATGTAAAAATGTCTGCAGTCAAATTGAAAATACCGGTTTGAAATATTTATAGATTTGAAATTATAATATAACTAGCAGAATAGACTATGTATGTATGTAGTGGTAAGCATATAATGTTTTGAACAAAGTTTGAATCTGTTTGGCCTTCCTGGTATATATCTATTTAAAAAAATAATAATAGATATGTAATAATAATAATAATATAATCAAGTGTATAATGTTTCTGGCCAGGAAGGCGCATTGGGGTTACCTGTTAGGCATTCCTGGTATAAATTAAAAAATAAATTTACAGCGTAATTTAATCATGTTATAGCTTTCATTCTTTTCCTTTACATTTGTTTATTTTGTATTTACCTTTTTCATTTGTTTTATATTTGTAAATTTCAATTTCTTCTTATATTCTATTTTATAACCTTTTTCCAATATTTTAATACTATAGGTTAATTATGCAATGTTCTATTTTGTCATGTTATAGCCTTTATTCTTTTCTTTTTCATTTGTTTTCCTTATATTTATCTTTTTCATTTTTTTTATAATCTTTGTAAAAATCTGTTATTGGACTCGGATGTTACATATATTATATATTTACTATTTGTTTTTTATACATATGTATCTACATCCTGTTGTCTGTTGATTTTTCAATAAATAAAATAAAAAGTAATAGCCTGTCAATTATTGCTTAACGCATCCATAACCAATTTGATATACATATGTATAGTACATATTATGTATTCATCATCAAATGGGATTTTGAATTATTTTCCAATTCCGTCAACATTTATGATAGTTTGACTCAATATGTACATATATTATATATGTATGTCATATCTATACTCTACATCGTTATAATAATGATTCTAATTAAAAATGCGGAATTTAAGCGTCTGTCTTCACCTGGCAGGAGTTAACAGCCCGCTCGTTATACAGGACTGCTCAGAAGCACCGGAAACGACATTGCGATAGCGAAATGCAAATTCCGTAGGTTTTCGCGTGGAGTACAAAGTCGTCGCATAAATCTTCGCGAAAAATAAAACAAAAAGACTCTGTACCGAAAAAAAAATCAAAAAAAGAAGTCGACGTTAGTGAAAACAACGTAACGTGTGCGGTAGTTTTCGCAACGTATCTTGATACGTATGGGGGTTGGGTATAGTACGTTCGTGTACGGCACTGGCTCTCGCCCAGATCGCTAGTTTCCATCTTATTTATTCGCTCTAATGAATAAACTCGTGTAAACTCGGTAGTATCGAACGTGTGCACGTATACGGAGCGTAACGTTACGCTCCGTCGAAGATCGTAGGATTTTAGAGGCGAGATCCGGCTGCAACAAAGATGCAATTTCTCCGTGTGAAAATGCATCGACAGACTTCAAAGGGCGAGGAATCGTAGATGAGTTTTTTTACGATCTTTGAGAGTTTGGTTTATTTTGGACAAACGACACAGTGGAATTTAGAAGCTTTTAGCGTCGATGGAGAATAACTGTCGGTTGTGTTCGCGTTGAAGGGGTTTATTTTAGAAGTTTTATTTTGAATGAACATTGTTACTATTATTGTATCAAATACTTCTTAGAAATAATTTATTTAGTTTGTTTTTTAAATTTTTATAATTATATAATATTTATTTGGTTCCAAACTATTCCAAACTTTTATCTTTGATTTTCTTTTTGAAGTTTGACCTTAAGCCAATGAATAATTTCAAACACGAGCATGTAAAATATGCCGTTCGATTATAAGTTTATAAATTTTACACTAAAAATGTTCAAACTGAGTACTTTTTGAGCATATAATCGTAAATATGTTAATAAACAACTTAGATGAGCGTATCATTTCATTAATCAGAGGACATTTATTATTTTATATACTTGTTTAAATGTAAAATTAAGTAAAATATAACAATTGTAATTATTGAGTTTCAATACTTGAAATTATAATACAGGTTTCAGCAAAAAGTATATCAAAACCAGCCAATTTTGGAATTTGAAAACAGCTTCAGTTGGAAAAGTTGTTAAACATAGTATATAAATAAATATTACAATTGATAAATAGTTTAAGTTAAAAACGGCCATATTTATACCTTAGTAATGTGAAAAAACATCCCATGTGAAGTATTTTAGTATAAAATTATTTAATTTATATGATGGGATGAATAATTAAAAATAAATTAACAAAGTGGTGCTTATGTAGGTACAATAAAAAAAAACGTTAGAAAATCGATAAAATTTACGATTTTCACAAACCTTAATAGGCTTAATTATTTTGTACAATTCCTCATGACACAGACTTTAATCTTTTCGAACTTAAGCTGTTTTCAAATTGCAAAATATTCGATGTACTCTAATGTGCATATTTATTTTCCGAACTCAATTTGGAATAGAATAAAATAAAAATTCAAAGTTCATACTTAAAGACTTGGATATTTGTGACTCAAGTCGATCGTTTCCTATCAGAGTTTCCCAATTTATCTGATTTCATTGCTGAAACGGTTCCTCCATCAAATTGGCAAAAATCATTCTACCCGCTAAGTCACAAATATCTGAATTTGATTTATGTAAAATATGTAAAAATTGCTAAATCCATGGATGTCTCAATGGATTAATTAATTAAATAATTAGTTGTCAGTTTAGTGATCTCCAGCCTCTCTATAATAAAAAATGATGCAATGTTTATAATCAATTTTCTAGGAAGGCCTTCTTGGTATACATCTATGTAAAAATAAATAAACATCTTTATATGTCAAAATGTCAATTCCATGCTTGAAATATAAAAACACACCATTATTAGTATGAATACACAATTATTGGTAACGAATCGAAGTATTTTAATCGTATTATATAATCTTAGAGATTTTTGTCGAGTGGGAAGAAATTTTTTTTTTACAAAACTAATAAAAATTCTAGTGAGGAAGCTTCTGCTTCGACTATTTTTCCAATATGAAATTATATATCCAATTAAACGGACAAGTTTGCCGGTAAGAATCCAAATCGAAAGCATCCACAGCGTTTGAAGTCGCTAGTACGATAAAAGTATCCATTATGAAAGTCTCTCGATCGGAATTGATTAACCATCCGCTTCGTTTACATTTGCGAAGAAAATTAATCAAAGAAAAATCTACCATTTTTATTATATAACAGAATATAATACAGAACTTTCCAATTCCGGATCGTTGTAATTTTCCCAGAATCAATCTACACATTAAAAGCGTGGCCTTTTATATCGGTTTATATTTATGTACGTGTAACGTATTATTCCCGTAATACGTAGGGTATGTGTGTGTGTGTATTTCTACGCCGAGAAGTAAAACCGGAAGATTCATTAATTAAACGAGGTCAGTGTTTAATTAAATTTGTTTTAATTGAAGATGGGGAAACTGCGCCACCGCAAAAGCATTTATCTTAAAATAGTGACGTCGGACACGGTGATTATTTATGAATATCCGACCCGCTTCACCCCGTGTATTTATTGTATTATTATTATCATTATTATTATTATTATTATTATCATCGTCATTATTACTATTTTATGTGTATGTGAGTGTATTTATGTCTGGCATAAACTAACTTTAGTCCCGGCGTGGATGTTGTTCGCACAATGCTAACTTTTGTCTTATATACCCATGGGTAAACTTCTATATGTAGAGATGTAACAATACATTGTATGAAAATTACGAGATTTTCCCTACATATTAACTGAAAAAGGCTGGATTTTGGGAAACGGGAAACATTGTTGATGGACCGATTTTTTTTTTAAAGTTTATGTCAAAAATGTGTATGAAATGTTTGATTTTTGATTTTTAAATGCTTTTTATTATTACGAAATTATGCTCTTAATACATCTCACATCTATTTTAATAGCTACTGATCTACTGATCATTTTCTATTTTACAATTTTAATTTAATTTTGTTAGTAATCATAGTATTATATTATTCTAATGTTAATGTACAGTATAATAGGAAAAAAGAGCTCAAAAACCTATTTACAATTCTTATAAATGCTCATAATACATCTAATACATAATAATAATTAAAGACTCTCTAAAGTCGATAACCTAAACCAGATTGTGTTTAGGTAATATGTGTTTATACGTGAAGGGTATAAACATTTTGTTGTAATCACCGAGACTCTCCACAAGTGTGTTAGTATGGTTATTAGTGATTATGTCATAGAATCTACTGGTTAGTTTGTTCGTAATGTCTGTAACAAACGGAATATTATATATGGCATGCATTTTTTTCAAGTTAGTATATATGGGTGTATTATAAATTTTTTTTAGGGACTTATTTTGTATTATTTGGGGCTTGGAAAGGTTAGTATTCGAGGCGTTATTCCATACAGGTGAAGCATAGGTTAATAATGATAATATGAGTGCGCGATATAATTTTATTTTATTTTGAGTTGATAAAGAACTATGGCGATTAAATATTGGGTATATTGAGGATATACCCCGCGATACGAAATGACTTTTTTTACAATGTATACGGAATTGAAAGAAAATACCAAGATTTAAAAATCAATATCTTGCTACGCATAATGGAAAAGCTTTATTTATATACATACATATATAGTTTTTGATCAACTTTTAGTCGTATATATGTATATATATTGTTACGTAGGGGTGGAGGATCCAAGTAAAAGGCCAACAGTCGTTTCACAGCATTTATTGATGATTCAGGAGATACACGTATTGTCACCGCTCAGTCCAGAATGAATTATATCGCCTAAGTACCGCCTTATAAAGGGTAGATCTCTCAGGACGCCTAATCGGTTTACCTGTTGTATAGTCACGTATTCGGATATGTATTTCCAAGATATTGGGATATATATATATATATATATATATATATATATATATATATATATATGTATATATATATATATATATATATATATATATATATATATATATATATATATATATATATATATATAATTTATCATGATAATTTGTATGAATATTTATCGAAAATAATATTAAACTATTATACCACAGAGATCTTTTATATTTTTAATACATTTAAATGTGTAAAACATTTATATAGAAAATATGCATAGAATGAAATTGAATTTGTTATATAGATTTCATTATTGAATATTTGAATTGGAAGCGTTTGTGTAAACTTTGGTTTTCAAACTGTGTTCTGTATAAACTTGGTATTCGGTAGAGGTTAACCAAAAGTTCCACAGACATAGGATTGGATTAAATATAATAATATTTTATACATAAATGATTAGATTTAAAGCTAAATTAGCAGCAGAGCGAGATTTTTCATATTGAAATCTCAGTCTTAAAGCTTGAAATGTCATATTATACTCTTATTATTGATATAAAACGTCTATTATTTTTTATTTATTTTCAATAAAACGTAGGTATATTAAATTTTAACTTAGGTATAGGACATTGGTTAAAATCGATAACTTTTTTATAAGCCTTGGGTCGCCTTTATATCATTTTATACGTAAATATATTACTTAAAGTGACCCAATACTTTAATTTTATATACATGTCTGTATAAATATATATATACATTTTACTTCATCTATGTACGAAGTAACAATAGATGAAGTTTTGTGATCATGCGAAAATTCGAACTCGAGATTTTGACTGATTCCCAGATTCAATCACTGATCACGTTTTCATGATCTAGAAAAAATGTGAGTGTGTGTGTGTCTGTGTATTTTGAGGATTTTTTGAACACCGTTAGTCCTATCGAACTGAAAATTAGTATGCTTTCAATACTAATTCCCAAAAATATTCTTAACTGCAGCGTGTTTATCGTCTGTTTAACGGGGAGCTGAATGACGTTGATCTATTCGGTATTTCCTTACATCAATTCAGGACTGCCATCAGGAGAGTTTTGATTGATTGATCCATTTCTATTTCTATTTCTATTATATATTCTTTATCAAATTATATTATATCACTTTATGATTATCCAATTATATTATATCACTTTATGTTTATCCAATTATATTATATCACTTTATGTTTAATTATGCATTTTCTTATTTAGTCATATTTTAGTTTTTATTCTTTTCTTTTTCATTTATTTGTCTATATATACATATGTATGTACTTTGCTTAGATGTTTTTTTTTATTTATTCTTTATTTTTATGAATTTCTACATCTGAGGCCTGTTGATTTTTACATACCTCCTTTACGTTTCACATGGCTTTTTTGTCAGTGGTCATTTTTATCTCTTATTCGATCGTTTTCATACTTTGCCATATTGCTCATTTTTTACATACCTCCTTTACGTTTCACATGGCTTTCGTGTTAGTGGTCATTTTTATCTCTTATCCGTTCGTTTTCATACTTTGCCATATTGCTCATTTTGGTCATCAATACACGTCAATGTATCGTCTGCCATTACGTTGGAGATAAAATATCGTATACAACGCGTTTTAAAAACGGGGCCCGTAAACCTTCCTGACGTTTAATAAGCGTTCGTCCCGTGTCTTCCAACCTGTTTGCCTTGATATGGCCATTTAAGATTTTAATTGTTTAAACGCCTGTAATTCACTCTATATTTTATAAAATTTGCTCTATAGGTTCTCGTTATCTCTAATATTTAAATATTTATAGTTTTAACTCTCATATGTATATAAAAATTTGGCGTCTAGCTTCATGTAATGTAATACACGATATATATTGATTTTTGGCCAAATATGTCAAATCTGACATTTCACTGTATATCTGCTCAGTCGGTTTTATCTGCGAGATAAGTATTCAATAAGAAGTTATGTTGTATCTAATTGTTAATATGACTTACAATAAGCTTACATACATTTAGGTATTTACAATAAGCTTAATTCAATAAATAAATAAATCGGTTACTGAAATTTTTATCTATGCGACGTAAATTTTTTTCCAATTTTTAAGTTGACAGGAAATGGTACCTACCCTTATAGGTGTCCTATTTTTTTAAGTTTTTGAATTCAATTATCTCCCAAACCACTAATTTTTTTTATATATTGTCTTATTTTATAGCTTTTTTTTACTACAGTTTTTTTTATTTAATATTCTCGTGATATGACGCAAATTTTCCACTAGGTTAATGGTGGGAAATCCAAAATTCAAATTTTTCGCTCCAGCCTAACACAGACTCGGAAACTACATAACCGTCGTAGTGTCGAGATCAAACGGCCCCCTCAGGCCGTTAATTATAATCTTTGAGCATTTCGAAACTCGCGCAATGCGTCACATCCGGAAAGATTAATTTGCTGCAACAATTAGCGCCAATTTGCCTCCGACAAAACGTAGTACCTGTGTCGTACACCTGGTTCGGTGGGTGTGTGAGCTTCGCCTTTAATTGCAAATTGTGCCATTAACCCGACACACCAGGCAAAGCTTTTCAATTACACTAGGTGTATATTTAATTGTACCCCTTCGAGGTGGATTTAGCCTACTTCTCTCTATCTACGTATGTATGTGTATGTACTAGTCTAAGTAAAGAGAGCGACTCACTTTGCCTAGCTGAGCTTGTTAAATAACGCACAATTTGATACATTACCTCGACGGATCGGGATGGATTTATAATTTGAAGGATTCGGATGCGAGGATGGGCTCGAAAGTGGGAGGAAGAAGCTGGAGTGGTTGGAGTAAACTTTGGGCAATTGAATTAGTTGGAGTTTTTGGTGGCTTTGTAGGTGAGTTTTCGGCTAATGCGGTGTTGTATTATATTATGAAATGTTTCAGTTCGTGTTTTGAAAGGCGATGGGTTTTTGTAAATGTTAAAAATATTATTATTACAGAATTGCTTGTTTGTATGTATGTATGTTTGTTTGTTTGTCTACTTAAAAATCCAATTTTCAACTCAAGATCTCCAAATTTGGTATACAACTCGTATTTCATACTTTAGCGTATTTAATTAATATTATGTATTAAATGTATTATGAGCATTTATAAGAATTGTAAATAGGTTTTTGAGCTCTTTTTCGTATTATGCTGTACATTAACATTATAATAATATAATACCATGATTACTAACCAAATTAAATTAAGATTGTAAAATAGAAAATGATCAGTAGGTCAGTAGCTATTGAAATAGATATAAGATGTATTGTGAACGTAAATTCGTAATAATAAAATGCATTTAAAACCTCCCTCCCCTTATTGGTGTCCTCTTTTTTATTTTAAGTTTCTGAATTCAATTGTCTCCCAAACTACTAACCAAATTAGACTGAAAATTTTTTACATGTAATAGAAATCATAAATTTTATACCCTAATATTTTAAAAATATTTTTACCTCAGCCAGAAGTAATACTTTTACTCTAGAGAATCGAAGTTTTTCATGTTTTTATCAGAAACCTTTTGGCTTATTGAACTAAAATTTCATATCTAGAAGTTTAAGCTTAATATCAAGTTATATATGTATATGAAATTTGGTGAGCATCTGTCAACCAAAAGTGGTAGTTTATTTTATTTTCATTATAATACTTCGCTCAGTATTGTAAAATAAAAGGCGTAAGCATGGCGAATCTAATAGTAAATATTCATTTGTTTTTTTATTAAATTTATTTCAATGGAAAAAAAATATAATATTCAACCAATTGAATTGTCGTCATAGAAACTTTGTTTTGTTACACACTTATATACATACATACATACAAAGTATCTTTCGAAATTATATATATGATATAAATATAAATAAATACGTAAATCCCTCCAATTTGTGCTTCGAAAGGTGTTTTGTGAATTTTTTTCAAGCAAAAGTTCTTCAAATATTATTAAAGTTGTAATTAAATATTAATGAAACATTACAAACAGCATATTATGTTGTTTTGTACTTTTTATTAGAAATGGAAAAAGTTAAGCACTTATAATTTAAAATTCACTTTGAACCAGCTACGATGTAAGTCTTTAGCATCTACTCGTTAGAATTATTATAAAAAACGTTTTTATACATTGTTTTATTTTTAAATTAACGAAACGATGTTCCCAAGAAGAATTTACAATTTGTAATACAAGATATTCGTTTTGATGTTTTGAATAAAATAAATTATATTATTCTTTTTTTAAATATGCAAGTATTAATTCAGTGAATAGTTTAAGTACTTTTGTTCGTCATTATATATGTATGTAACATCTTCATGTATGTTTAAGTCCAAATGTGAAGAATTGTTAATTTTATTTAATTTTAATATGTTTTTGTAATTTTTCTTTTTTGTTTGCTTTATGTGGTGCTCACTGTAGATGGAATATAATATTTTAATTTATATTTGTATATTTTTTGTCTCACTGTACTGCTTTCTTCTTTATATTTTATTCTGTATGTGTGCCAATTTAAAAAAAACAAAATTGATATATTATTCATAAGTAAATATTACAATATGTATGTAGATAGAAGCATTTTATATTAAAAACGTTCAGTTCGTTTATAAAGTAATCATTCGAAATCATTTGTTGTTATGTGGCTCAAGTACACGTTCTCGACACACATTTGAATTTTTTCCTTTTTTTTTTATTAATTTTTTTTTTATATTTTGCCTTCGACATCATCATCTTTTCCGGCCTTTCGAGTGTTTGTTCCCTTTGTTGCGCCTCCCTTTGCCGGCATCCCATAATTTAATTTGGTAGGGGAACCTCTTATCTTTCGGTCAAAGATATTAAAACTTGAATCACGAGTGCTTTGATAAAATTTCGTCTCTTTGATGACGATGAGCACCAAAAAAAAAATCGTACCACGCGAATTTTCGGGTCAGCTTTACCATTATATGTATATCTAATTAACTTCGATACGAAGCGAATCAATACCGTTGTATAATATATATATACATATATTTGAGGGTATTAATTGATTTTTTTTTTAATTTTTAAGCTCGGGTTGGTTTATCTGGTACGAACACCACAAGAATGCACACACCCCGCCAGTTAGCCGTGTAAGTTTTGGCTTTCGCGATAAGGCCAATAGCGAGGGCCATAAAGCAACCTCGAATAACGAGTACCGGTTAATGGGCGAGACGAGTCGTTGCCGTAGAATGCGCCAAACTCGGCTTTTATTACGAGCTCGTACTATGCGCTGCACACAGCGAGCTAGCGTTCTCCGTGCAGATTTTACCGTTTGGCCGAAATTAAACTTTACTCGAAAGAATCCCTATTATAGTCGCCGCTGCTTACCGAAATGACCAATTATAATGAAATGATGATTTCACTGTTCAAAACAGAGGGCTGAATTGAATTTATAATTGAGAAAAAGTGTATAGAAAATTTAATTTGCTTAAAATTTAATTGCCGCAGTTATATAATTATTCCTTACAAGAAGATTATTCCTACACTAATATTACTCGCACAACAATACCATATATAGAAAAACAATAGTAAATACAATAAAAACAAATTGTACAAAAATCAAGACTCTTTGGGCAATAATCCGTTCACTGTTTGTCACATACGAGAAGTTTTGTATTTCTTAGCATTAATCGAGAATATTTATACTGAAAATCAGATTATCAATGAAATGTAATCAATATTATACATATATTTTAATACAACTTGTATATTTCTATATTTAAAAAATCACCATTATAGATTAGTGATTAGCATGAAATGCTTTCAAACCAAGTGGTCATGGGTTCAATCTCTGCGCAGTGCTGCTGGCCAGAGCTTGGATGTGAATCCAGGTTGATCGTTTTCTATCAAAGTTTTCCAATTTATCTGATTATCATTGAAAAAGTTGTAATTAAATCTTATTTATTTGCTTGATACTATCTTGATAGATTTTATTATATTTTATTTATTATTTTAGCTATAAATTATTCGTAGCTTCAAAAATATTTTTTTTTCTCTTCCTTCTGTATTTTTTTTAATTTTTCTATTTGCCTTGCCGGAGTTACGCATTAGATAAAAAAAAATGTAGGCCACTGTGGTATATTTTGTGAATATATTAATAAAATTTAATTTGAGAAATATTTTGGTGCATTTATTCAGAAAGCGCCTCAAATTTTCCTAGCAAAAGTTTAGGCAGGGCGAATGGACTAAAAACAACAATTTAATTTTTCATTTCATAATACATACATATTATGTATACCAAAATTCAGAGTTATGTGTCTTTGAGAAGTCTGTAGGTCTACATAAAGTTTAATTGATAAAAGTAGATACAAGTTTAAAAAATAAATTCGTTGTGAGATTAATTTCTTGGGTAAACAATGGGTAAAACTTTTGAATCAAAAGTGAAAATTCAGAGTTTAATGTCTTCAGATTAAAATAATGATACAATTTATTGGAAACTTTCAAATATATGTATCATGGTTGATATCTATAATTGTTTCGCAGTATTCAAATTTTGATTTAAAATATTTTTGAATGCTATTTCTTCATATTTAAGATTAAAAAGTATATTGATCATAGAGACTACATTGACAAGAATGAATAAAAAGATTTAACGTAGCCACGTTAAGGCATTTTAAATTGAAAATATTCGAGATCCACTCTCGCACTACTAGGTCACATTTAGTATTCAATTCTCAGACGCAAAATCTCGAAGCTCTCGCGCTACAAGCATTTAAGGCGAAATGGCATCTGGCGGCGTAGAAATGGATTCGGCAAAAATTCAAACCAACCTCTACCATTTACCCTCAAACGAGAGGGTGCGACGGAGGGAGGGTTTGGCTAAAAAAATAACAAATCGGAGCGATCCTGGTGAAAATTCACCACTTTCGACTTCGAAACACTCGCCCATTTACATGGAAATCGTCCCGCTGCGAGCTTTCGTAATTTCCAGACGTTTCCAACACCCACCCCCCCTCCCTGAATCTTCCACCCTTTCCATTTCAGTCTCGGAAAATGGGCGAAGGGTTGACTGGGGAGTGACGATTAGCGAGAAGGGGTAAGTTTGACCCCGGAGTCACCTCCCCAGAGGGTCTCTCGGTTTTGTCGACAAGTTATTAAGGCGAATGGTGTGACGTATTCCAGTCAGATGACAACCTTATTTATTCAACGTTTTGACCCTTTCGCTGTTCCTCTGTCACGATATCGCTTTGTCTGGATCTTTGTGTGGAAAATTGAACGATTGAAAAATAAAATAGACAGACTTCATGTATACTGGTTTCACTAAATTAAAATAATGGTATCGTGCATTATAAATATCAGCTTCGTCATTCATCGTCGATAAAATTTTACACTTTCATACATATTATATAATTACTTTCATATGTATTATATTTGTTCTTTATCGTTTTCATTATAAAATTATTAATCAACCACTATATAAATAGAACTAGGACTCACCTCCTCTAACTTCGCAAACAAGTACTAGATTTGATCCTTCTTCTAACGGACCAATAGTACCAGCTACATCTCTTCCAGAGTTGTCGTACATTAAAAGTTGATGTGGAGGCACTGTAAAGAGAAAAAAATAAAATTAATAATTGCATAACATATTTATGACAGTAAATTTAAATTGGTGCTTTCAGTAGTTGTATGAAACTTTGAATAAAAATCAAGTCATTCGGTTATTACTGTTGATTACAAGCAACGCCATATAAAAGCAAATCGTTGCAAGCATGCATTCAAATTCAAATGCATTCAAATTGTTTTACAATTCGACGTTTTACGTGCAAGCTAAAAACAGACATTAAAATGCATGAACATAGATCGATACAACAATGTAGTGTACCGTTGCTACATTTTTGTTGCCTTTGCTTTCGAACAAGATACATGTATATACACGTCTGTTTGCATAAAATAATTAGAAAAAATCGAATTGTACAAAAACGTAATACAGAAAAGACTCTCGTTTTTAATATAATACAAATTAACAAATTTTCATTAGAAAAATTGCTATTTAAGTAATGAAAGCTTTGAAAATAAAGAGTAAATGATTAGAGTTTGCACGTACAACATCATGTATATTATAGTAAATATACGCAGAGTGAAAAGTATTCAATGTGTGAGTATGTGGAAGCTCTGAAGATTTAAAAGCTTTCAAAATTTAGCATATAATGTAGTGGCCGTTTAACGTCAGTCATTTTTCACAAAGTTCCTATTCAAATTTCGCTTATGCCGGTGCGGTCAGCAGGAGGAGAGTTTTCACGAGGCTTTTCCGGAAGTGGAAGTTTCCATACAAAATCCGTCTCGTAAAATCCGCCTTTTGTTGTGTTGCCCCGATGCACTTTCTGACGTATGCACTGCGTGTCAAGCCAATAAGTGTATGAAAAGTTTTTCCGGCCTAGTGTGGGGGAGGTGGAAAAGCTTTCAGAAAAGTACGCAAAAGTCCACGGAGCGAAGAGAGGAGAGAGCTGCGAGTTTTCAAGAAAAACATTTCAGAGGAAAATAAAAAGGGGGGAAAATAGCACGCAGGCGGAGACCGCAACGCGTATTTAATGCTTTCGTTATGGTTCCGACTTCCTTAAGTTGCCTGCGAATGTTTTAGTTATTTGATGTTATGGTCGTTTCTCACATAACATTAAGTTCATTACAAGTTACTTTATTTATTTTCATTTATCGTATTTCCCCCCCCAAAGCACTATGTGCAACACGTCGTGTAAAAATCTGTGTCACGGCGTATAAATTTCAAGCCATAATAAAAAATACTGAAACTGTATTATTTTAATTTTCATTAAAAAAATATATAAAACAAACTTCATATGTGCTGAATATTATGAAAGTTATAACAGTGGTATAATAATTTATTATAAAAAAAACTTTAATCAATTCCAAAATATTCTTCTATGGATTTAGAAACTTTTTGTATTACCTTTAAAAAGATTATATTAAAATTAATCTATCTATATATGTATATAAGAACGTCTGTGTGTTTGTTTGCTTCGAATAGGCTCCTAAACCACTGAACCGATTACAATGAAACTTTCATAATTTGTTGTATGCATGTTCGGAAAGATTAATGTGAAAAAAAATCGCCCAAAAACGGGAACGGAAACGGGAAAAACGAAAATGAGTGTCATTGCAACGCAATAATTACAAATGTTTTCGCGCCGTGACCTGCGTTGTTAGGGTAAATAAATAAAAAATTGAATTATTTCAAATGTGTTCGCTGCCTGCGTTTTTTCGACAAATGGGATCGGGAACTAGAACGAGAACGGGAAGGGGAACGAGAAGGGGAACAGGAGTTGCATGCGTTATTATGGTATTGCAACGCATGCCGGGTTCAGTTAGTCATTTTATATATTTCAACTGATCAACTGAGATAAGGTTTGTATACATATTAAAAAAATTATATTATATGTAAATACATATAACATGAATTTTTTTTAACGTCTCGTAAGAGTTATAAATAATCAGAGGCGTGGACTAGTGGTTAACATATTATACTTTCGAGCAGAGTGGTCACGAGTTCGAGTCCCATTGCTGGCCAAATCTTGATTTGTGACTCCAGTCGATCATTTCTTATCAGAGTTTGCCAATTTTTCCGATTTTAATTGAAACGGTTCCTATAAAATAGCATTTAATTTCCAATCTCTCTTTAAATCTCAAGTTATTCAGTGTCTTAAGGTTTGCCAATTTCTATACGTACAATAAAAATGCTATAAAAATTTCTCCATAAATTTCACCGTGGATGATTGTATGAATTCGCATCGTATACAAATGCTTGTATTGGTTGTATTATCATATTGTAAATGGTTTCTGTAAAATTGGCATCTCCTTTCCTATCTCTCTTGCTAATCTCAAATGGGTCGCCAATTTGATTTTAAAATGCTGCAAAAAATTCTGCATACATGTCACTGTGGATGTTTGTATGAATTCGCATTGCATTGATTGATTGTATTGTATCTGTGTAAGTGCACTTGTCTCTTTGGAGCGATCTGTAAAGGCGAGTGTTCATGTTCTATGAAATATAATTTTAAAAAATAAAAATAAAAATCAACTTTGATACAATGTACATATTTATTAAAACAACAAAAAATAAATGGAAATTTTAATAAAAGCGCATATTATATATAATATGTACATATAAATTTTGATTTTATTTTTACTCTAGTAAACATCACAGTAGCAAAATTTCAGAATAAATCTAGTAAAGTTTCAGAATACATGTAATAAAATTAGAAACGATTTATTTTTATTTTATTTTGAATTTTAAATGCCTTGTTCGTGAATAATGTATATATTCGCAATACATTTTAGGTCTATTATAGAAACTGATCTATTGATCATCTTCTATTTTACATACATTTTTACTTACCTCCTTTACGTTTCACATGGCTTTCGTGTTAGTGGTCATTTTTATCTCTTATCCGATCGTTTTCATACTTTGCCATATTGCTCATTTTGGTCATCAATATACGTTAATGTATCGTCTGCCATTACGTTGGAGATAAAATATCGTATACAATGCGTATGAAATATCCAGAATCTCGGATACGGTGACGTCTATGACGGTACGTAAGGCTACCATAATCTATCTTCAACCTTTTCGCCTTGATATGGCTATTTTAGATTTTAATTGTTTAAACGCCTAGAATTCACTCTATATTTTATAAAATTTGCTCTATAGCTTCTCGTTATCTCCAATATTGAAATATTTATAGTTTTAACTCTCATATGTATATATAAATTTCAAATTTGGCATCTAGTTTCATGTAATGTAATACACGATATATTTTGATTTTTGGCCAAATATGTCAAATCTGACATTTCACGGCTAAAAGTATATCTCTTCACGGAGTTTTATCTGCGAGATAAGTATTCAATAAGAAGTTATGTTGTATGTAATTGTTAATATGATTTACAATAAGTTTACATACATTTAGTTTTTTACAATAAGCTTATTATGTTTGTATTTAGAGTGTTATGTTATTTTAATGTAAAGGAAAAAAGCTCAAAAGTCTATTAACAATTCATTTGAAAGTTTATAATATGTACGTTTTATACTTAAATTTTATTTAAACTTTAAATTTAATACTGTTTTAATCCAACAATCTAAAGCAGATTGTGTTAAGGTAATCTGTGTTAATACCTCAATGGGTATACATAGACATCTTATTGTAATCACCGAGAATATTCACAAGCGTATTACTATGGTAATTATAAATTATTTCATAAAACATCTTAGTTTGTTTTAGTATTTTTTTTAAATATTATTAAGTGTAAAATCATAATGGAAATTTATGATTAAGTCAATCATTAAAACACTAAATTTTAACGACTGACACAATCTTTACATCGCGTAAAAGCGTTGTAAAATTAGCTTCAATCATAATTTAATGCATTTTAAATGGGATCTCAGATAGAGCGATGCACCGTGCGCGATTCGAGACACGTCGACAAAGATTGATGACATTTTAATCCCCCGTTTCACAAAACCAACACTCGTGCGGGGAAATTCAGACACGAACACGACTCGGGGGTGAATTCCCGATGAGGATTTTCTTAATTTTTCCCTTCGTATGTAAATCGTCGAGAGTATTTCGTGTCTCTAAGTGTTGTTGCGCAACGTATCGGCTTTTTCCAAGTACAACACAATGGGTTATGGCGTCGGCCAAATGAATTATTGTCCGATGAATAATGCATTGTTTTTGTGTGGCGTGCGCCGCCAGGCAATTTCGAATGGATAGCCTCGGCTTCCTTGGTCGGCAATATTTCCAAAATTAATACAACACGGGGTCGTGGGGGATGGGAGGAAATTGCCTCGAAGATCCGCACAAAATCATATTCGAATCGTATCGGATTATGCGGGTTTCGGTGCGCGGAGAAGGAAGTTCGCGGATAGAGCTTTCCAGCCTTCCGGTAGGTGTGATTCTCGTAAATCCAAACATTATGTACTACTCATATGTATGTATGTATGTATAATTGTACATAGGTTTTCAAGCTCTTTTTATATATCTGTAATGTCACTTTGGCTTAATTGTAGTCGATAATTAAAAAAAAGATTACCTAAACATAATCTACTGTAGGTCATCGACTTTAGTTATTATTTAATTAATATTATGTATTAGATGTATTATGAGCATTTATAAGAATTGTAAATAGGTTTTCGAGCTCTTTTTCCTATTATGCTGTACAATAACATTAGAACAATATAATACTTAAACACTACTGTATACTAGTATACATTAATAATCCTACTATTACATATGTAAATAAATTAAAGAATTCTTTGTGTTTTATATAATTTATCTTGGTACCTTTCCAAGCTCCACATAATACAAAATAAATCCCTAAAAATAATTGACGACACACCCATATATACTAACTTGAAAAAACTGCATGCCATATATAATATTCCGTTAGTTAGAGACATTACTAACAAACTAACCAGTAGATTCTATTACAGAATCACCAATAACCATACTAACACATTTGTGAAGTCTCAATGATTACAAAAAAATGTCCCTTCAAGTATAAACACAGATTATCAAAATACGATCTGCTTTAGATCGTCGACTTTAGAGAGTCTTTAATTAATATTATGAGCATTTATAAGAATTTTGAATAGAGTTTTGAGCTCTTTTTCCTATTATGGTGTACATTAACATTAGAATAATATAATACTATGATTACTAACAAAATTAAATTAAAATCGTAAAATAGAAAATAATCAGTAGATCAGTAGCTATTAAAATGGATATAAGATGTATTGTGAACATAATTTAGTGATAATAAAAAGCATTTAAAAATCAAATCACATTCTGCCTAAAAGGTGTTTAAAATATTTTATTTATTTATTTTATTATATTTTATTTGTGTATTTGTGTATTTACGTGTGGCCAGTAAATACATTAATAATACACATTTTATACATCATGTAATCATACATATGTATGTACATATAAAATAAATAAAAAGTCATTTCATTATATTTAACAAACATTCAAAGGCTAACCAAAATATTTATCTAAATATATAATATTTATCTAAATATATTTATTTAAGAAAATAAATATCTTCTAATAATAATAATGTATGGATAAAAAATTAGATACTGCCAAAATTTTGCATTAAGTTCAATGCACTTTCGTACATATGTACATATATAAGAAAAATTGAACGTTGTATGCTCGATGTAACAAGAATAGAAAGAAAACCAAAAATCATGTATGTATATGTAGTATGTATGTTACAGTGAAAGCATATTTCAAGTGAAAATATATTTTCACCAATTCAAGCAGTGAAAATGTATCAAACAATGAATTTACAGCGTTTAACCTATTCTAACCCTTAAATAATACCAACCCTATCAATCTAATCTTAAATGAATAAAACCAGCCCTGAAAATGTAACTGGTTATGATTTCACTGAAATGTCAGTGAAAATATATTTTCACTTGAAATATAATTTCACTTTTACATATATAAAAGGCTTTAGAAACAGTTACATCTACATGTAGGTACTGCAGTTTGAAAATGAAGACAAAATTTAATGGTGTATAGAAATTATTTGCGATTTCAGAAGTTAAAGTAATTTAGTTATTTAATATTTTCAAAAGCATTAGAATCAACAATAGTTTATTTTTATTAATGATCGTTTACAAGAATATGTGTTTATTTATCCACTTATTACACTGAGAAACAAAAAATCACGTTATTGAGTCACTATAGTGGAGCTAACCAATATTTTCTAAATTGACTTAACGAATTTGAATATGATAATGATTTTTGTTGGTGCGCATTTTCTCATTTAAAAAAAATGCGTAATTTTTCAATTTATTTAAATTTTGCGGTATTTAACTCAAAATTAAGTATTGTTGTCCTCAAAGTGAGTATTGCAATCATTAGTTAGATGTTTTTTTTATGGATTGTATTTTTTTTTAATACTTAAAAATATTTATAATTAATCATCCAGCGAGTTTTAAAAGTCAAAAATATATATTTTAGACATTTTTTTCAGTTTTTGGTTTTTTATTTTGTTTTATCAAAACTTTCTATTTGAGCAATAAATGATTTTACATTATGTTATATATAACAGAATCAAATTTTTCTGCCCATATAGAGTCTCACTACGTAAAATTTTGTAGTTTTTTGACCGTTTGTTATTTTTTTACCGGCCAATTATTGCTTTTTACTGACCACTTTTTTAAAATTTAGTTTCATTTGGTAACTTTTAAATTTTTCTATTTTACACAGCTAATACGTACCAACACGAACGGACGTACATTAGTTTTACTTCAAAGTACTAAATAATAGAAAGTATATCATGATTATGAAGAAATGTCATATAAATAAAGCTCATTCGAAATTAATTCGTTTAAGTGTGTGCGGAATGTATAAGTATAGCGTGACCGCAATTAATTTGGCAGATTAGAACGCTTTGTACGAAACTAAACTAAATAATAAAAAAGCGTGCATATAATAGATCAACGCGTGTAATTTAATTCGAGTACATTTACGATATAATTATCAGAATATGCTAATTCAGTAATAAAAAACAAGTATAAAATTAACTTTATCCGGGTGATCAAACTGTTAAACGTGAATTAAACTATGGTAATGTATAATTAAAAATATCATGAGATACAACCGGAATGTTTGCGATGGTATAAAGTTATATTAAAAAGATTGTCTGTAGTAAAATGCAAAATTCCAGTATGATGATTTGAATAGCAGTGAGTCGTTCCTCGGTTTAAATCTGAAATTTGGAATAAAAGTAATAATTCCTCCCGTCTTGAAATACAACTTAAGGGGGGTTGTAAGCAAGTAGTAAAGGAGTGAGAGCAAAATAAGGGGGATGGGTGGGTGGTAGGAGGCAACACTGAATTAATAAGTAAAACAAGAAATTTGAATTTAATGAAACAAGTTAAAAACGGGTCTGGGGAAATCGATACTGTTGCACGCGCCTCGACTACGCCGAGTTTTAAGCACGTATAAATTTTCACAGGAAAAATTGTAGAAAACTGAGGGAAAGTTATTAATACGGACTGCCACGAATATAAATCCTCGATTTTGAAATATAATATCAAAAGGTTCCAAACGGAATATTCAACATTTTACACAGTGGATGTTCCATACAAATTTTATCGCAACATTTGACTTGCTTCATTAATAACTGGTACGGAATTTTAAATGATATTTTTTGTTGAAAATGAAGTGAAATGAAAAATCTAAAAATTAAAATAAAATATGTCATTATTTGGAGATTTATTTATAAAAAAAATTATTCGAGGCGATATACTAGTAACGGATGAGTATGTCGTTTCATTAACATACATAAATCTACGTCTGATCAAAATTTAAAGGTAACAATAAAGTTTTCATCCCGAGGCATTCATATATAGACTCACCAGGGGTCGCAGTAACTTTTAGCTATTAAAACATTCGAGCTGTTAAAAAATCGAATATTTACAAGGAAAATCCCGTGGAAACCAAATTACAACGTTGCTATTATTTCTCTTTTCGCTAATTTTTAAAATATAGAAACCCAGGGTAAGCATACGTACATAGAGAATGGGACAAACGACTGAGAATAGTAAAATTAATGCTTAATAGCACTGAGCAACGTGACCAACCCCCGAACTATGTATGTATTTGAGGAATATAAGAAGGTTACAAAACAAAATTCAATAATTAAACATACTCACACGTTCACACATACCGTTTATAAGAGCATTTTCGATATAAATTGAGCGCAAATGTAGGGAAACTTACACAAGACAAAATTTACTTCCGGTTGTCGGATTTTGTTCAAAAATATAAATATAATTTAAAAAGTCAAAATAAAATAATGAAATATTGTTTTAAAGAACAATTACTAGTTACTTACAAATTATATCCAAAATCTTATCAGCTCTAAGTGAGTAATAAATTTTCAGATTTATACGTTCAAGGGCGTGGAAAAAATCGTATGGTCATTGCATATTTGACCTTTCTAAGAGGAAAGATCACATTTCCGGTTTATTAAATTTAATATTTTTTTTTACTATCATCATATTGATACAAGAATTATATTAGAATTTTCTCGTGAAGAGCACACCTGTTTAAGGGGTTGAAAAAAAAATAGTGGAAGAAAAATCTAACAATAGTAAACTGCCACTTCCGGTTGACGGATGCTCACCAAATTTTATATACATATATATGTAGCTTGGTATTATTCTAGATATGAAATCTCAGTTCAATGCGCTTAAGCCTCGATCCTCTGGAGTAAGAGTACTCTTACTAATAATATTCGTAATGATGATTTTATTGACGCGTAAGTATGAAGCGTTGGTGTGTAGTTAAGGAAATATTTACGTTGGTAACCCACTTGCGCGCACGCATGCCAACGTACAAATACACTACGTACCACTCATAACAATCCTACATATGTATATAAATCAATTATTGTCTGTCTGTCACGTATGCGTTCCTATATACTTAACTATAATTTAATTTGATTATTAAGTATTAATTTGAAACTGAAACATTCACTTATCGAAACGCATCGAGAAACGGGAACGGGAATTGCATGCGTTATTGTACGATGGAACAATGGAACTTTTAGGATTTATTGTATGCATGTCCGGGAAGCTTACTGTGAAAAAAAAAACGGCCAAAAACAGGAACGGAAACGGGAATAACGGGAATGAGTGGCATTGCAATGTAATAATTTCAAATGTTTTCGCGTCGCGGCATGCGTTGTTGGGATAAAATAAACAAATAATCGAATAATTTCAAATGTGTTCGCTGTCTGCTTTTCTCCGACAAATGGGAACGAGAACGAGAACGGGAATGGGAACGGGAATAAACTACATATGTACGTAGCTCCAGGTATTTTTAATCATGATATAATTTAAAATCTTATTTATATCTTTTCAAAAGGCAATGGCAGGATTTCTCGCTTATTTCAAACTACATATAAACGTGGTTTAAGAATTCATATTAAATTTCCACCATCTTTAAATAAATTTAATACTTTAAAGCTGGCAAATCGCATTCGACAGATACACCTCCATCTACACACACTCCAGTAAGTGTACACACCGACGTGACAAATCTTTTCAGACCGGAAACCACCGACTCGAGATGTCCCCGTCGAGATAACTAATTTTCACGTGGAAACCTGTGTCCACACAAGCAGACACACAGACACACACGTGTCTGTATACACGTGTACACATTTGTCTCGGCCGGTAAGTGACGCGACTCGGTGTTTACACCACACTTGAAATACGAGGCGCAAAACCACTCCAACACACAAAGGGCTCGTGTTGCTAACTTTCCTGTTAAATTGCATACTGCAACCAGAACCACCGGTTCAAAATTTAAACTGGGCCAATCTCGATGAGAATTTTCAACCGACGAATTTATCCCGCTTTGATAAAAATGTCTCTCTATTTCCCCCTTGTTCACTAGGGTTGTTTTTCCCTGTTCCATGACTCTCACCCCATTCGCTGGGAATCTCGTTCGAGCTAACGATGTTTACCCTGCGAGAAGAATTCATCCATTACGTATCGTGATTGCGTATTAAAGATTCATCGTTTGTTTGTACTGTTTGAAAGTCTGAAACTTTCATATGCTACGTACATATAATGTTATGTTAAACGTGCGGCTTCGAAGGGAATCGCTTTGATTGTTCGTTGCTGATAAATTTATACGTTATAAAGTAAACGATGTATACGATAAAATGGCCTATTATACAAATACTTTATATCTGGATCCACAGATTTTATTCATATTTTAATCTCATAGCAAATATAAACGGAATTGTTGACTTTATACTGCTATATATTTGCTTATATAGATAGAAACGTTCAAATGTGTAATAAATTTATATATATTTTTAATATTTTTACTATGATGGCAATTCAGGTTTTACCAGTTTTGAAATATATAGTAGGTGGGATGGTTTTCACAATTTGATAATGAACCGTTTCCACAGGGAATTCAGATAAATTGGCAAACTCTGATAGGAAACGAACGACTTGGAGTCACAGATATCCAAATATAACCAGCAGCACAATAGATTATACTCGGAATAAATTCTTTTCAATCGAGGTCAACCCACGGCTCAAACGTGGGAACCTCTCGGTGGCTAGCATCAACGCAACCACCAATCTCTACTCGTTTTCCTTTCATTGTTTGACACTCTTTTGTATATACATAGGTTCAGTCGACTAGTATTAATATTGCACATTGCCATTTCATTTGATCACTTTTTACCGATGTTCTTTGGTTTTTTTTCTATTCTTGTTCCAACGTTCAATTTTTCTTATATATGTATGTTTGTATGAAAGTGCATCGATCTTTATGCAAAATTTTGGTAGTATCTTATTTTTATCCATACATTATTATTATCAAACTATATTTATTTTCTTCTTTAAATATTTTGGGTAGTATGTGAATGTTTGTTAAATAATTTTATATGTGTTTTTATATATTTTATAGTTATGTTTGATTATATACAATGTGTATTATCTATCTATTATCTGGCCACAGTGTCATATTGGGGTAAAAATAAAATAAATATGTATTTGAAGCGTCCTATAAACAATATCTCATTTTTGACTGACGATGCTTCAAAATACAAACTTCATTCTTCCAAATACACTCTGTTTTAAATTTATTCATCCCTTTATTTGTTTTTAAAGGTAAATAAATAAAATATTTGAAACGTCCTTCAAGCAAAATGTAATTTTTGACTTACAAATGTATTTAAATACAAAATTCATTCTTCCAAATGCACTCCGTTTTAACTTTATAAATCTCTTTATCTACTGTTTTCTATTTCCGGTCATATTTTATTTATAGAACTTGCAACTACTGTGACGCAATCTGGCATGCAACATTATAGTTTTATACAGTTTTATCTATATACATATATTAAGTTCTATTTTACTACGTTCAGGAATTTTTGTTGAATCGCTAGCTATTAAAATTGAACACCGAAAGGTGTAAAATTGAAGCTCAAAAGGCGACCATTGATTTTTAAGATATTGCCATTTCTAAAACACAGCCTTAATGAGAAACCTCCTGACTTTTAGTATATTTTGATGTTTATTTTATTTTTTTATGAATAAAATATCCATAAAAGGAAATTTATATTGGTATATACACGTATATATAATATGTATGTGAGGTAGTGCAAAGCCTATAATGAATTAAATCGACGATTTTTCACAAAGTTACGCCTTAGAATAAACACTCGGAATAATATACACCACTTTCTAGCAAAGTTTAAGCTTAAAAGCATCTTTGAATCGGGTGTATGTCCATTTAATACGGTTTAAAGTTTGCACGTGACAGTTCTCGCGCACTTTATGCGCGAAAATTAGCCCAGATTCCGTGGAAACTACCTGCTCTCCCTGATTTACGTCGTCCTTAAGGACCCTCTGCTCTAACGATCCAAGAATTACACCGGGGAGATCTTATCCTTCGGAGAGCTAAGGAAAGGGGAGCTTTCGAAAATGTATTTGTGTGACCGTCATCAAAAGGCTGTTCTTCGAGGTATCCACTTCATCCCTTTTACCAATAACAATGTCCCTTATAATCCGACATGGTTTGCCTATTACTCTTCATATATTTCAAAACGCTAAGCTTCCGTCGATTCTCCTATTGAAAGATGAACCTTTCGTTTTACTACTTCGTCGTTAATGCTGGGTTGAATTATTTAAAGGTTCATCTATACTGCATAGAAATAAAGTGCACGTAGTATTCCCGTGGCGGAAAATGCTCCACATATGTATGTACTATAGCCAGGTGCGCAATTTAAAATTCCCCTTAAATTAAGTATACACTGATATTACACAAGAATAATAAAAGGTTATTATTTAAAAAAGTTTTTTTTTACCAGGGTTTTTATTTTAAAATTTTTAGTTTACTAGTTATATAACCGGAGTAGAACTTTTAAATCAGCTGATAACTAATAACTAAAAATAAAACTATCACTGTTTGGTCTGTATTGGTTAGAAAGTTTTTTTTGATTTGAGGTTATGGGTTAGACGCCATTCTGTCAGATTCACTGAACAGTGTTGCCACCCTGCATGAAGGCCGGTGTGGCAACAAGCCTCCACAAAACTATAAATATTTATATATTAGAGATAACGAGAACTTATAAAGCAAATTTTATAAAATATAGACTGAAAAAAGAAAAAGTTATAGGTGTTTAAATAATTAAAATTTGACAGCGAGATGGCAAGGCGAAAAGTAATGAAACTACCGATGTAAATGATGAATGTGACAGATAAACGTCACCGTGTAATACGATGCAGTATTTTCAAACGTGTCTAATACGATATTTTTTCACCATCGTAATTGCGGATGATACCTTAACTTATATTGATGACCATAATGAGCAATATGGCAAAGTATGAAAACGATCGGATAAGAGATAAGGGATATAAAAAATGACCGCTTATACGAAAACCATGTGAAACGTATAAGAGGTTAGTAAAAATTGTATCACATTGATATTCTAAATGGTTAAAAGATGTTTAAAAAGAATAAGTACCCAAACTTCGTCAGACGACAAAATCGATTCTGAACTAAGAGGAGGTTAGTAAAAATATATGTAATATAATATGTAGTGTGTTATTTATTTAAACTTACTCCTACAAATGTAAATGTCCATTTATATTGTCCGGCATTGCGCGTCAAAAGCCTGACACAAGATTGCACCGAAAAGACTACTTATGTATATTTATACTATACAACATCAACCGTTTTTGACACGTTCATACATAGTTGTTTTGGATGACTGCAAGGTAAAACCGACTTATATTTACATAACAGTGTGCGGCAATACAGCACAGTATTGCTTGCGCCGTATCGTCGAGTCAACATTGTCATAATATGACGTTTTCAAAAATATTCATATGCACATGGCATCACTTTCGTTAGTACGTGTGCACTCGCCATTATTACTTCACGTCATACGTTAATATTTCAAATGTACTGCTGTTCGTTTGAAATGGTCAAAGAAAATCGGATTCTGTTTGATACGTTTCAGTGACAAGTATTGCCGTATAGTGTGAATAAATCGTGTCGGTTATTGCTGTTTCGTATACGCCACATACACATTATGGGAAAATATGAATGTGTCTTCATAGAATGTACTAAAGAATATATTTCAGACTGCTGTTTACGTGCATCTCCAACAGCTTGACACAACACTGCACCGAAAGGACTACTCCTATCAATACTATACAGCACCGAACGATGTTGGCACTTTATACATACTTGTTTTGGATGAGTGCAAGACAAAATCAACTTACATTTACATTACAGAGCGTGACGATACGGCACAATATTGCTTGCGCCATATCGTCGAGTCAATACTGTCACAATATGACGTTTCCGAAAATATTATTATATGCACATGGCATCACTTTTGGTAGTACAGTTGCACTCGCCACTATTACGTCACGTCATACGTGAATATTTCCACAGTGGGCAAAGAAAATTGAATTCTGTTTGATACGTTTCAGTGACATGTAGTTCTGTATAATGTGAATAGATCGCATCGGCTATTGCTGTTTCGTTACCTCACATAAACGTAATGGAAAGCATGAATGTATCTACATAGAATGTACTAAAGAATATTTTTCGTACTGCTGTTTACATGCAGCTTCCGGATTGAGCGTATAAACGAATCTAAATGCACACAGTGAGAAACATTTTATTGTTGCCATTTTTAACATTCCCACAAATGCGAAGAAGCAATATAAAATAATACTGAAATAAATATGAATTCAAAATGGAAATCCTCGAAACGTACCTACAAATCAATACATCATGTATATCATGTTTAGTGCGACGGCCACTGCAGACTCCACTGCAGCCCAGTCGATATAACAGTGATAAATTTTCTTTATATCGCATCAAATCCGCTTAAGTATACATTTCTTCGTCGGACGCCGGTATTTATGTTCGTTTAAATTTACGAACCTATCGCGCGGGAAATTGCAACCGTCCTACGAACGTACAAACGGAATTTTTTAAAAAAGTGCTTCAGTCGTAAACAATGCACCGTAAAGATCGCGTGTAAATTTTATTGAATTATTTATAAATGTTGAAACTAACGTCGCGTTACGTGTTCACGTAACACGTGGCCACGTACTACATACATACATAGATTCGTTGGCCGAACAAAATCTCCCGTGGGATGTTGGCTCTCTTCGTTGAAAATCCACGGTTCCCTATGGATTCGTGCAAAAGTAAAGCAGCGTCGTTAGGAGAGAGCTGCTTCGTATTGAATCGTTAGATTTTTTTGCTTGACTTGTTTTGTTTTTGAATCACGTTTTTTCCCCGAGTTAAAAATAGCGAATGCGATGCTCGTATCGATTTTCAATATAGGCTTTGATTATACCTGCATTATTTCGAAATATGATACTCCTGAAGGAATTGAATACTCGGAAGTGTTATGAACCTGTATTTTATTTTCAAATTATTATATAATGTTTTTTCAAGGATTGAAAAACTGTCGATCCATATTTTAAAAAGATTTTATTTACTTTTTATAGGGAGGATTTCAATTTTTACTTTATCTATGTATGTACGTAGTAATATCATGCGAAAATTCGAACTGGAAATTTTGTCTTATTCGATCTAGAAACAATGTGTATGTATGTGTGTGGGTCTGTGAGTTTTTTGGGGATTTTTTGAAGACCCTTAGTGCTATCGAACTGAAACTTAGTATTGGTAACTGAAATTCTTATCGTTACGATGTGAATTTTTTTTCAAATTTTAAGTTGACCGGAACTAGTATCTTCTTTTATAGGTGTCCTCTTTTATTTAAGTTTTTGAATTCAACTGTCTCCCAAACTGCTAACCAAATCAGACTGATTTTTTTTTAAATGTAATATAAATTATAAATTTTATACTTTTATATTTTTTAAATATTTTTACCTCAGCTGGAAGTAGTACTTTTACTCTAGAAAATAGAGGTTTTTTATATTTTTCTCAGAAACCTTTTGGTTTCTTGAATTGAAATTTCATATCTAGAAGTTTAAGCTTAATATCAATTTATATATATGAAATTTGGTGAGCATCTGTCAACCAAAAGTGGTAGTTTACTCTTGTTGATTTTTCTTCCACTACTTTTTTCAATCCCTTAAACATGTACATATGCTCTTCACTAGACAATTTAATTAATATAATCATTGTATCAATGTGATGAAAATAAAAAATTGAATAAACTGAAAGTGGGTTTTTACTTTCTCTTAGAAAAGTCTTAAATGTGTGACCACACGATGTTTTCCACACCCTTGAACGTAATATCAATATTAAAAAAAACCGCAACCACCTTCATGTACGAATTTAACTTTTGACTCATTAAACATAATTGAGACTTTCATGGGAACTGTTTGAAAATATTTAAACACCAAACAATCTACCCACCGTTTTAATGTTTGTTTTTCATTTTTAAATAAATTAATTTGTATTTATTTTATTTTATTTTAAAGAATTTAAATACAATAAATTGATCAAATTGACATGATCACATTAACAGTTTCGTTTAGATTATAAACGAAGGGCTGAAAACGTTTTTGCTTATATGATGTTACAGTTGGGCTTGGTGCAAACGATCGACAAGTGCCAGACAGACTGAACCACAGATTAACTGGATGGCTGCTTTAAACGCAATTCTCGACTTCACAAATGATAGATTGCACATCAGATGACGAGTAACCTTTGGTAATTATTAAAATTGAGTTGGATTTTTCTGGCGAGTTTTTAATAATTTAATAAGGAAAAATTCGGAACTAAAGTATCAGAAGCACAGAACGTATACAGGGTAGGTATGTCGGGAATTCGGGTAGATTTCGCTTAGTGTAAGTGCGAGCAGTGCGCACGCATAAGGTACACGTACAGTTAATCTGTGGTTCAGTCTGTCTGGCGCTTGTCGATCGTTTGCACCGCATCGGTTAAAGTTATGTAAAATAAGTACATATATTTACTTCAGTTTCCTTTAATTATACATTATATAACGTATGAGTGAAGTAAAAATATACATGAGAGATAAAGAGTGCCTAAACGCAAATTATATAAGATATAGTGTGAAAAAGATTAAGTTATGGGCGATTAAACAATTAAAAATCTGACAAAACGATAGGGTGGCAGAAAGGCCGATAAATACGGCAACTTACCATTAGATGTCAAGATGGTCAAAATTGTAGCAGTGTTAAACTTGTATATTACAATTTTTTTCACCATCGAACTATCAGAAACGATTTAAATTTACATCGTTGACCAAAAAGCGCACACAATAGCAAAGTTTCAAAGCGATCGAAAGTTTGTAGGACAAGTGAAATATATGTAGAAGAGGTTTGTATTGTAATAAATGGTCTTTTGGTGGAAATCAAATGTAAATATAATCTAAAAATATTATGACTTTTCGTAATATTATAAGTATAAATACTGTATATATTAATTAATTTATTTATTCATTTATTTATTTATTCAGTTATTTATTTATTCATTCATTTATTTATATATACAGGTAAAAACCCATTAAATTAAGTAAATCATACAATCAAAACATATAAAGAAATCTTATAATATAAAATTAACAATAAAAGAAAAAAGAAAATCATAAAAGATGGTTAAAATTAAGAAAACACAGTATTCAGAATGCGTTCTATATGTTTAAACCGACCAAAAGTAACATTAAATATGTCAATGTTCTTCTGATCAGCAAACTAAATTTATTTATATTTTATTTCTATTACATTTTATACCAGGAAGGCCTTACAGGCAAACCCCAATGCGCCTTCCTGGCCAATTACAAACAATATAGCATTTTTATTATACAAGTCACTGAATTATGAGACACTGAAAACTCGCAAATTAACGAGACATCTATGAATTGTACATAAGTTTTATTGTACATTAATCACTTTCAAATAGTGGTGACATAGTAGGTAGGAAGGATTTTAGCCAATTTTTAATCGGAAACCGTTTCAACAATGAAATCAGGGAAAATTGGCAAATTATGATAGGAAACGATCGACCTGGAGTCACAAATATCCAGGTCTGATCAGCAGCACTACAGATATGCTCATATATGCTCAGAAAAATTATTTTCAATCGAGGTCAGCTCATGGGATCGAACCCGACGTCTCTCGGTGTAGGCAGAAGCTTAACGACAGATATATGCTGCTGGCTATATGTATGTCGTATGTATTACATATAATCAAATTTGAACAACATCTAAAATTTGTATGCACCAACATGTTATGCAACACCTACTGACCGAATGCAAGTGAAAAACACACAGGTACGTACGTACCTGTGTGTTTATATACATATACATATATATTGCATGTACGTACGTACATGCAATATATATGTATGTATGTACCTTCCCCTGCCGAAGGGACTTAACAAAGTCTGCACACGGCAATCACTCCGACCGGAAGCTTAATGCACCGCCGGAGAAAGAAATGGTGATGTAGTTCCGGGATTTTCCGGCGAAGGGGAGGCTGGGGGAAAGATCTCACCGGTCAGAAGAGGGGATGTACGTGTTGCGCGCCAAAGATCGATACGAACCGGAACCGGGAAAATGAGACTTGGCGTCTCTCTAATATACGGTGCCGTTAGTCAAGTTACCCCTAACTTGTTTAGTTAGAGCCGGTTTATGGAGCGAAACTTTCCGAACCGAGTGTGGAGCAACCGAACTGCAGGATTTTCAGTCCATAGTCGGCGACTTTAATTGCTACGATGTGTTGTGAAATATATTTTTTTTAACTAGCTTATGTGTTGTCAAAAATATATAATATTTGGGTTCGTTCTGGTAACTGAATGGTCCAACTATCATATCGTCTTGTCTATATTAAATTGGAAGGCTGTGTACACTGTGTGTGTGTGTGTGTGTGTGCAATATAATGATTCATTAGCACGGAAGATACACGCATGGTCTGAGAAATTAACGAGATTTCCGGCAGACAATTAATATGAATTTGGCTCGCGTGAGCGATTCGTCGACACTCATAAGTGCTTTGCTATTCGGATTCAGAGGAAATTTTTTAATAAATAAATAATAACACGAACAAATTATACTATGTACCTATGTATATGATGAACCCACGAGACTTTTTTTTTAAATTTTTTTGCACTTCTTATATTGTGCTAATTTTATGCTTTTATTATACCTACATACATAATTGTTTTATTTTATTATACCTACATAAAACATTTGTGAGAAGTGACTCACTACACTCGCAACTTCAGCGTAAAAGGTACATACAGCGCACAAAACACAAATCCGTGCTCTACTAATACGAATTTTTTGCTCGCAATTTTACATATTTAAAATTCAGCACACATCCAATTAACCCTTTTAAACGAAAAAAATATATAGTGTGGCCAGAACACTATCCTAATAAATATGTTTCAATATAAAATACTCGATATAATATAGTATTAACAGTGGGAAAAAATCCCAAGTGAAAATACGTAATTTTGACTTTTGATTTGAACTGGACGACTACTTAGAGAGATTTGAAAGCTGAAAAGTACTACAAATTAAATATCAAATACCCGACTACAGATTCTAATATTCATTTTGAACAGAAAATTAACAGATTTTGAGAAATCGACCGAACAACACCAAGATATAGAAAAATCGCGCGATTTAAAAAACACATATATCTGCAAATCTCAAGCCAATCAACACTTTTTATTACCAGATTCGTGTTCACTGGGCTATAAGATCTATAAGAAAAGTCATATCTCGTCTCTGAACCAAAAAAAAAGTCGTCATTTGTCGAACAGTGTAATTATGAATATATTTTATATACATTCCATATATTTTATATACTCCGTATTGTTTACAGACAAAATATTTAAAATAATCTAATTTTAATTTTTCATTTAAAAATTTTACAATTTATACAATTTAATTTTTTAAAGTATTGTTGTTTTTGAATTTTTATGACATGAAAGAATCGGAAATTGTGTGGAATTTTTATGCTAAGAGCCGCACTCTATCATGTATAGAGCTGCATAGGGCTCCGGAGCCACCACTTCCCGACCACTAGTCTAAATTCTTATAAGAGTTTATAATAATAATAATATTAATTAATTAAAAAAATATACCATAATTGGATATAAAATCCATGTATGTACATAATATACACACATATGTATGTATGTACATACAGTTAAATTAAAAATCTTTTCATTGTATCATATGTATTTACTTTTGAATTATGATATAATACACCATATCGCATAAAGTTTCACTATAAATTAAGAATTCCCGAAAGCAATATAAATTTAATTGAAACTCGCGGACGAAATGAACCGATATGGTTTTAACTACCGCCTGGGGGGCCAAAACGCGCCACATTCCTCGTTTTTGTGATACAATTATGACGAAAAATGTTATTCATTCAAATAAAACAGCCTTCAGCATACCATAAAAATCCACTCAAATCACGAGACTTACTTCGCATTAGATGCAGTACGTATCTATGTATGTACATATGTATAGTACATTTTTTATTTTTACCTAGATACATATATACCAGGAAAGCCTAACAGGTAAACCCCAATGTGCCTTCTTAGCCAATCACAAACATTGCAGTATTTTTTTATTACATAAATCGCTGATTTTCGAGATGCTGAAGGACACGAAATTAACTATTAATTAATCCATAGAGAAATCTATGGATTTAGACTTGTAGATAAATTTTTACATATTGTATATATATACATATTGTATATACATACATATTTTATACAAACAAAAAACTACTATTGTTTCTATACAAACATAAATCAAATTCAGATATTTGTGACATAGCGATTAGGATGAGTTTTTCCAATTTGATGGAGAAACCATGCACAAATAAGTTATGGTTGTGGCTATTTGCAGGTACTATATCTGCAAATTATTGGCTATTTGCAGGTACGATATCTGCGAATTATTGGCTATTTGTAGATACTATATCTGCGACAGGCGCAAAGCCTACTGCGCATGCGCATGAACTGTCACTGTCAGCGTGTTCTTATTTAAAATATCAAATATTTAAATCTAGGATTTTATTTTCATACTGAATACATTACAATAAGTATATAAAAGTTAAATCGCCAAATATCCGAAAAAAAAGTATTGTATGATATTTTCTTCAGATGCCTCCAATCAGCATATTTGCTAGAAAATTTATTAATAGTATCTATTTTTAAACGAATGTATATTACGATTTACTTATTACTTACGATTTGCTTTAGAATCAGTTTAAGCACAGGACGATTTGAGATCAATTTGATTTGAGATTTATTTTGCAAACGATCATTTTCAAATGGAAAAAACAGCAATTTATATAATAATATAATATACTGTCGATTATTCGGGTGCGGATTATTTGTGCCTGAAATTAATTCAATTTTTTTTTTGATTTAATTATTTTTGAATGAGAATCTATTATATAACTTCGAAAGAGACTTTGTATATTTGTATATATGTACACATATATGTAACATTGGTTGGTTGGTTGGAAACAACACATTCGATTTTTTTTTTTCGATTCATAGGCGCCGATTCTATTTTTTTCGATCCAAAGAATTCAAAGGCCCCGTGCAGAGGATTTCACCCCCAGGCTTTCAGGCTTTCATCCCCAGGGACTTCTCCCGAAGGCGAAGTCCCTGGGGGTGAAAGCCCAGGGTGCGAAGGCCCAGGGGTCGAAGGCACCGATAGCGAAGGCCCTGGAGGGTTCCGGAGGGTGCCAAATTCTGGTATACATATAATTTCGAAAAAGACTTATGTGTTTGTTTGTTCGAGACAGTCAATTTAATAAAAAAAAACAAATGAATATATAAAATAAAACTGTTCAAATAAATTTAATAAAATGTTTACTATTAGATTAGTCATGCTTAAGCGGTTTATATTACAAATACCGAGCGAAGCCGGGTAAAACCACTAGTACGTAATAATGAGTAATTTGTAGCATTGGATGAACAATGGATTTTTTTCATTAGCTTTGTTCGGTGATTTATTTAATTATTTATTGCATTCAATTATAATCTCTTATTATCATGCAAATATTTTTGATTTTTGGTCTTATGGTATCAAAAATTTTACCGCCTAATAATACAAGTCTAATTCAACCTATGGGGATGCGGTGCATCCGCTCTAAAATCGCCAGACAAATTGAACGACAGATTAACGGACGGCTGCTTTAAATGCAATTCTCGTCTTCTCGAATGATAGATTGCACATCAGATGACGGGTAACCTTTCGATGTGCACAGATGCAATTATTAAAATGGTAATTATTAAAATTGAGTTGGATCTTTCAGGCGAGTTTAATAAGGCAAGATTCGATAAGTTCCGAATCTTGCCTTATTGATTATATCCAATTTTAATAATTGCATCTGTGCACATCGAAAGGTTACCCGTCATCTGATGTGCAATCTATCATTCGAGAAAACGAGAATTACGTTTAAATCTGCCGTTCTGTTAATCTGTCGTTCGTTTGTCTGACGATTTTAGAGCGGATGCACCAAACACAACCTATGGACCTATGTAAGTGTCATATCATCAATGAAACGGTTTTATCGTTCTGATCCTTGGATTTTGTATGAGGGCCCAAACTCCTATCTACTCCACTGACTTACAAACAACACTCACTCAAACAATAGAAACGCTATTAAAATTTGATAGTTCGGAATATCGGTATTTTTCAATTATCCAGTCCAGCATTATAATACCGTACAATCGAGAGTACACTGTATTTTACAAAATTACACCAACACCCATCGAGAGCAATATCCGATCCTTTCGGCTGAATAATTCCATAGCCGGAGGATTAAATTCCGCAGTCGCGCAGTTGCATAGGTCGTAAACACGCCGAGGATAAATCGTAAACAATGAGTCCGTGTCGGACGACTTTTCCCGCCGATTTTTTTCCGCGTCGTAAAAATCGCAGGTCGTACCGGAAACCGACCGACCGACATACATAACGTTCCAGACCGGCGATAAATTCCCCAGTCCTAAATCTGGGAACCGGGAAAAGTAATCGGGAATATTAGCGGGGAGACGGAGAGAGCCGCCATACATCGATCGGGCCCATTCGGTATCTTGTCGAGTTCATTCCGTATCTATTTGTACGAGGCGGCCATCCTCTCCATATCGAGAGGCGTAATGGCGTATGTTACGCTAAGTGCGGATGGTTCAATATTAATTGGATGCCGAGTAGACGACGTGAGATTTATAACTATGAATACACACCTGTATGTGTTTTTAATACTGTTAAAAGCACCCCGGCAAGTGCAATCTTGCGCAGATCGAATGTAAATATGTACATAAATGCATACGTACGTTTGTTGCATAAAATAAAAATGAAGACGCGATTGTTATGCATCGAAAACACAGATGAATTTCAATGAGAAAATACAGACACACCGTTTCTGTCTTTTGTTCCATACTAGCAAATAGCAGATATACCAGGCATCGTCTGATTGTATTATAATAATACTAAGGCCCAGAAAACCGTACTGACCATCGTATTTGATGATATGTACTTTAGTATAACTAATTATATGTAAACCTGTATGAAGTAACCTGATTAGGATCTGTCGGCACGCGCAGATATAAACGTTATTCGACTTTTGAAGTAAAAATATATAAGAGAGATAAAGAGAGTACATATATAATGAAAATTAAAAAAAAATAAAGAGTAAAAAAGAAAAAGTTATAGGCGTTTAAACAGTTACAATCTGACATAGCTAGAGGGTGGCGAAAGGGGAAAAAACGATCGGAACAGTGTAGATAAATACGAAAATAAATAGTTGCATCTGGTAAATTTGATAGGAAACGAAATACCTGGAGTTGTACTGGTACAAACGAACCTTTAGAAAAACATAATTTCAGAGCTGTAAATCGTCGTTTGAAGTCATTCCATCTTGAATTTATCATCAGCCGATTTATTTTCATCGTATCAACTATATGAAAACACATGCCAAATGATTTTAAATAAATTGTCTGTAAAAAATCGATGTAAATAGCAAGTGTTGGCTTTCTAATGTATTTAAGTTACGTAAAAATGTTTGTAAATTTTGATTCATCTGAACATTGATTGCATTCCCTTTGATTATATTCAATTTGATCACTTTGTGCAATTATGACAATTATATATATACATATGTATGTATATACGTACTACATCCGTTATTTATATATGTATGTATGTATACACATATGCATATAAACTGGTGCCAACCTGAACATAGACCTTAAGCCTAATACAATACAGGACCTTAAGCCTTAGTACAACAACACAATAAGCTTTTAACATAATTATACTAATAAAGATAATCCTCATCCTATGTATTCCTGAACGAAGCAGCTACTATTTTGAACCATCTTATGTTATTTCATCGGTATGTTTGATCGAAAGAAACACATTTGACATGTCAACAATGCCCAACTAGTGAGTGAACAATCCACAGTATGTATGTACACATTTTATTTATTTATTTTTACATAGATATATACCAGGAAGGCTTGATTAGAAGACCCCAATGCGCCTTCCTGGACAATTAATTACAAACAATGCAGCATTTTATTATTACATAAACCACTCTATTTCCAGAAGCTAAAGAACACGAAATAACAATTATTAAAGAATTAATCCATTGAGACTTCTATGGATTTAGATTTGTACATAAGTTTTACAAATTGTACATACAATAAATACAGAAGATTTGTGACAACAGGAGATATGATTTATTGCCAATTTTGAGGAGCCGTTTCAACAATGATCAGATAAAATTGGCAAACTCTGATAAGAAAAAATCAAAATGAAGGCGGCACTTACAAACAAGCATCTCAATCTTCGTACGCGTTTGAGATTTCGCGAAGAGCTACATACGTCTAGATAGTGTGACTACATGGATGTGAAACGTGGACTCAGAAGACCAGGATGATCAGCCGCATCGAAGCTTTTGAGATGTGGGTCTACAGGAGTATGCTGAAGATCCCGTGCACCAAAAAAATATCAAATGAAGCTGTCCTCGGCATGATAGGGAGAGGCAGGTAACTTATTTCTGTCATCAAGCGGATAAAGATGGAGTACCTCGGACACGTGATACGGGGTCCAAAATACGAATTTCTCCGTTTGATAACCATGCGAAAAATAGAAGGTAAAAATGGATTGGCAGGAAAAAGTTGTCTTGGCTTGTGGACCGATATGAGCGCCGAGGATCTGTTCCGAGCCGCTGAAGACCGAAGACGGATATCTTCAAATAATCGACGAGATGGTCGCCAACATCTGGATGCAGATTGAGAAGAAGAAGAAGATAAGAAACGATCGATTTGGAGTCACAAATACCCCCAAATCTAACCAGCAGTATAGCGGATCGAATATACAAGCTACCATTGAGTCATACTGCTGGATAATATATGTACATATGTACACTTGAAATCGGCCAAATATGGATAGTACCTATCTAACCATACATACATACATATATGTATATAATACTAATGGAATTTTTGATTGAATTAAGCTTAGGTACGCCGCTTCCACGGAGTGGCGAGGAATGTCCGCTCTCTATTTACCGATGTAATAAACAATAGATAAAGCTATTTTCTATCTCAGGCCCATACACCCACACTCACACATGGGCCAAGAGAGATGCTATCTAACCGGCCGAATCGGGTCTTGTTCCTGGGGGCCATAAATCGGAGGAGGATAGTGAGGGGGGTGGGGGGGTGGCCCTTATCTCGGCGATAAGGGCTCTCCTCTCTTTTATTTCGCAGGCGGGTTCGATTCTTGGACGGGATAGGTTTGTTTTTGAAGAAGAAGACCATCGATCACCTGACGCCCCCGGTCGGTGGATGGGTCATGGAAGGGTCACGGGTTATCTTGGCTTGATTTGTGCCACGTTTCCAGGGCCGTTCATCGCCGGACGGAAAGCGATTCTTTATCGATTTCGAGCGAATTCTACTCGGCTAAATGGCGAGACGCGTCGCACCGTTGTCAACCACTGGACACTTGTGCTCGTTCCGAATTGATTTTACACGCTGGATTGATTGTAATGTTCGTTAGACGTGGATCTGGCTGGATTTGTTCGTATTCGATTAAACATTGGAAATATAGGAACATAGCCAGTAGTATGGTCGGTGGTTGGGTTCATGTTTAGCACCGAGAGGTTACCGGGTTCAATTCCGTGCTAATCTTCAAATACTTGGATATTTGTGACTCCAAGTCGATCGTTTCCTATCAGAGTTTGTCAATTTATCTGATTTCATTGTTGAAACGGCTCCTCAATCAAATTGGCAAAAATTATCCTACCTGCTGTCACAAATATCTGAATTTGATTTATGTACAGTATGTAATTAATTATGCACAAGTCTATATCCATAAATGTCTCTATGGATGAATTCATTAATTAATCAACTGATTTAACTGGCACTTGAATAGGTGGAAAATTTAAAGTATGAACAACTACGAGACATGAATATATTTTTACTTACCTCCTATTAACTTCACATGGTTTTCGTGTTAGTGGTCATTTTTTATATCTCATATCTCCGTTTTCATACTTTGCCATATTGCTCATTTTGGTCATCAATATACGTTAATGTATCGTCTGCCATTACGTTGGAGATAAAATATCGTATACAATGCGTATCGAATATCCAGAATCTCGGGTACGGTGACATCTATGACGGTACGGCAAGCTACCATAATCTATCTTCAACCTTTTCGCCTTGATATGGCCATTTTAGATTTTAATTGTTTAAACACCTATAATTCACTCTATATTTTATAAAATTTGCTCTATAGGTTCTCGGTATCTCTAATTTTTAAATATTTATAGTTTTAACTCTCATATGTATATGTAAATTTCAAATTTGGCGTCTAGCTTCATGTAATGTAATACACGATATATGTATATTGATTTATGGCCAAATATGTCAAATCTGACATTTCACAGCTAAAAGTATATCTCTTCACGGAGTTTTATCTGCGAGATAAGTATTCAATAAGAAGTTATGTTGTATCTAATTGTTAATATGATTTACAATAAGCTTACATACATACATCACATACAATTACTTCAACAGCTACCCATAACCTCAAATTTCATTGTTTATTTCTCCAAAACAAACTTTCTAACCAATACAAGCTACATATGTACACAGATCAAACAGTGATAGTTTTATTTTTAGTTATCAGCTGATTTAATTTATCTGATGATTGAAAAGTTCATTTTTATACACATTAAACTTACATACTTTACGCTACTAGAATACATTTTTTTTTATTTTCAGTTGACGATTTTAAATCCATTATATTATATTCTTTGGAAATATGTATGGTCCATTATCGTGTCGTATATCAGCCTTAACATATAGGTCGTATAACATATAATATATCAGCCAGCAATTTGGCTCGGTGGTTGCGTTCATGTTTAGTACCGAGAGGTTACCGGGTTCGATTCCGTGCTAATCTTTAATGCTGCTGTCAGTCAGACTTGGATATTTGTGACTCCAAGTCGATCGTTTCCTATGATAGTTTGCCAATTTATCTGATTTCATTGTTGAAACGGCTGCTCCATCAAATTGGCAAAACTTATCCTATCTGCTGTCACAAATATTTGAATTTGATTTATGTACAATATGTAAAAAAAATATGTACAAGTCTAAATGTATAGATGTCCCTTTGGATTAGTTCATTAATTAATTAATTTTTAATTTCATGTTCTTCAGCCTATACAGCGATTTATGTAATAAGAAATGATACAATGTTTGTAATTAATTGTCTTCTGTTTGTAATTAATATTTTAACAGTAAATTCTTCCTGGTATAATCCTGTTATGCAAAATAAAATAAAATAATATATAATTAATTTAATTCAGCGCTGTATTGAATTTCACAACATCTCCGTACAAAAGGTTTTTTTATGGATGCTATTTGTACATACAGTATCGACGAGTTATTGGATATTTGTACATACAGTATCGACGAATTTTTGGCTATTTGTACATACGACATCGACGAATTATTGGCTATTTGTACATACTGTATCGACGAATTATTGGCTATTAATGTGCGCGCGCAGAATACGGGAGGAAAAGCCTGCTCCTCTTGTTCCTGTTGTACCCTGCTCGCGCAAATTAAGTGAGTATGTACCGTTTACCATGCACCCTTTTTTTTGATCTTTCGACTTAAGATCTTTTGATTTTCGATCTTTGCCTTCCGATATTTGTGTTTTCTGTAACTTAACATTCTGGCTCGTCACGTAGACCCATATAATATGTACATATGAGCTGATAATTAGAGATAGTACCATAAAAAATGGATAAATCATTAGTTGTATCAGCTTCGAATGCACTGATCAGGTCGATGCACTTCTGGCGAAAATCGGTGGAAAATTCACATCGAGGAAAAATCTCATGCATAGGAGGAGAGGGAAGGTTGAGTTCCGTCACGCTCTACACCCCCGTGACTGCGCACGTGAAATTCGTATAAACGAGTTCGCTTTTGCCGCTGGGGAGGCGCTTTGCATACGTGTGTCGCCTACCGATGGCATAAGGAATTCCTCAACCCGTCCTCCCTTATCCCCATGGTTTGATATTCTCTGGCGCCCCGGTGAGGGATAACCGGGAGGGACCGGATTACGCGCCGAACTCGCGGCTCGCCTAATCCGCCCCGGCGCTGCAGCAGCCGCTTATCGTTCATCCTATAGGGGTAGATTGGGATGGGGTGGATGTGTATAGTGGGTGGAAAGTAGAGACAACTCGTCGGGGTGCATACGCAAAATGTGGGGAACTGGGCCACTCGGTATAGAGGGTTCGTCTGATGCGAGAATAATGGACGTCTCTTGAAATGTCTTGCTATCGTTTATAATCAACAATCAGTGAATAAAAACCTCGGATATGACCAACCCAAGACTTTATCTATGTATCTGAGGAATATAAGAAGGTCACAAAACAAAATTAGATAATTAAACATACATACATATACATTCACACATACCCGTTATTAGAGTTTCGATACAAATTGAGCGCAAATGTAGGGAAACTTACACAAGACAAAAATTCTACTTCCGGCTATCGGATTTTGTACAAAATATTTTTATTACTTAAAATAATTATTATACAAATTAAATATCAAAAAAATTAAAATAATTTAAAAGGTAATAATGAAATATTGTTTAAAAAAAATGCTACTTTTGGTTTACGAATCCAGACCAAAAACTTATCAGTTCTAAGTTAGTACATAAATATTAAAAAAAATATAGTTTTCAGCTTGCTCCGTTTAGGGGTGTGGAAAGAATCGTTTTTGACTTTTCAAAATTTTTGACTTTTCTAAGAGGAAAAAATCCCACTAATTTCATTATTTAGAACTTTAAAGAGTTTGGTTATTAATATAATTGAACGATTAGGAATTAATCGAAATATTAAAGGTTTATTAAATTTATTTAATAAATCACTATTTACGGTTTATTATTTATTTATTTTACGGTTTATTTATTTGGTTTATTTATTTATTTAATAAATCACTATTTACGGTTTATTAAATTTAGTGATCAGTGATCTCGTTTTCAAGAAATCTCGTTAGAATTTTCGCATGATCAAAAACTTCATATATTGTTACTACGCGTAGATAAAGTAATTAACAAATTTTATAAACCGGAATTGAGATTTTTTCCTCATAGAAGATTCAAAAATGTTGTGACCACGCCATTCAAAAATGTTGTGAACACTTAAAAACATGTCAAGCTGAAAATTAATATTTATATTCTTTTTGTACTAACTTAGAGCTGATAAGATTTTGGATAGAATTCATAAGTAGTAGTAATTGTTCTATAAAACAATATTTCATTATTTTAGTATTACGCTTAATTTATCAGTATCGTAGTCTCGGTGCTCAGACCAATCTCAGCCCTGGGATCAGGGTACCAAAAAAGTCCGAGATTACCGGGATCCCGTTTTCTAAAATCCCGGGATTATTGCAGTTATATGTACGTTTTTTTGTGTATCTATGTTCTGTAAATACATGAATATGTGTTAGCACAATTTTATTTTTATCGTTTCGATTCACATTTTTTTTGACTGAATATCGAGTTTTCAATACACCTAGGTTTGGTCAACTTATGGAGTTCTGATATCTCCCCTTTTTATGATAACATATGTACATAAAAAGGTGAGACGATAAGCACTTCATTGAAAGTGTTTCCCACGTATACTCGTGTATGCACACGAGCATAATTATTTTACTGTTGTGTTGTATTTGGCGAAACTACTTAATTTCATCTCAGTTCACGGGTATGTACATATGTACATACATACATATATATCATATTCACTTTTCATCAACAATTTTCCAGCATATTTTTAACTGTCCGCATTTACAGGTAATCACACCTTCATTCAAACGTCGTTGAAGATATTGAAGTAGCCCCCCCCCCCCCACTTGACAGAGCGAGGGAACAAGCATTCGTTGAAATCTGGATTTATAACAGGTACGTTTGATATATCGTAGAACGATCCAAATTTTTTATTGAGAATTCGGTGCCACGTGGTGAAACTATTTAAAAAAAAAATAATATAATATTTTTTTTTACTTAATATTACTACAACGTTTAAAAACATAAAATACTACGAAGACCAAAATAATTTAAAAGGTTAAAGTAAAATAATGATATATCGTTTTTTAAAAACACTACTTCCAGCTTACATATCTTATCAATTCTGATATATTTCGCAAAAAATACAAATATGAATTTTCAGTGGCATAATGTGGAAATATTGGTAATAACTAGCTCTTCTAAGAGGAAAAATTCACACTATTATTTTTTTTTAGATATCATGATATGAATACAAAGATTATAGCGTAATTTTTTTGTGAAGAGTATTCGTATTTAAAGGATCAAAAGAGAACTAGAAAAAGTGAACAGGAGTCAAATGTCACTTCCGGTTGATGAATTTTCGATAAGTTAATGATATTAATAAATATTAATATGAAATAACAGTTAGCCGTTTGCAGATCTGCTTAAACTATTAATTTATAAGAAACTGCAAGAATTGGCTGTCAATTTGTTGCCACTAAGTCTTCATTTTACGTTGAACTTGTGTCTTTATTTTGCCAATTGCTACACCCATAAACAAATTATAACTTTTTTTATCAACATTGAGACGTAAATTTTATAATTATAATTTACTAGCTGAGTACGAATATGATAACTTAAAATGTATCTATCTATTTGCAGGTACAATTTACATACCTTCATATATTGTACACCATTGAAGATTTTGAAGAAGTCCTATATTTTATAGAGGAAGGGAACAACAATACTTCGAACCTTGGATGTTCAACAGGTACGTCTGGTGTACCACGGAACGATTTTAATATTTTGTTGAGATTTTCGTGCGACGTGGTGAAGCCTTTTTGATTTATATAAAAAAAATTATCGTGAAAAATTGTGAAAATTTTGTTAGGAGAATATTAGAAAAAAATTTTATTAAGTTTGATAGCTTGATTAGAGTCTCAACGATAGAATTTGTAATACCTTTGCTTCGTGAAATAAAAAGTCAAGTTGAAACTTGGAAGGTTGAGAACACATTAGATAAGGTGGAATAATAATACGAAAATATGAACGCAAGAGGCAACACAAATCACAAAACATTTGATTTTCAATTCATCAATCCAGTTAAGACCTTTACGGGAAGAGAGGAAGTTCTCAGAAAATTACACGAGGCACTTAAAAGTGAAAAAAAAATGGCAATGATTACTCAAGCTGTCTCAGTCACTGGACTTGGTGGGATCGGCAAAACCGAACTTGCTAGAAAATATGCCTATGATTATCAGAAGGAATATAAAAATAGGATATTTATCGGGGTTGAAAATCGAGAAAACGCTGAGACGTCTTTCAAAAAATTGGCATCAAAACTAGAAATCAAAATTACTGAAAAAGTGATCTCATTGGAGCAAAACAAAAATATGAGAGAGAGAGATCTAAAATCAATTGTGCAAGACATTTATGAGCGTTTAAGCGAAAATGGTGACAAAACCCTGCTAATTCTAGATAATGTAGAAGATTACGAAGCCGTAAAAGATTTTATTCCCAAATGCAATTCACAATCTTTTAAATCGATTTATACTATAATAACATCAAGATACACAGACTGGGACGTGGGAGAAGATGGTAAAATAGTTGAATTGACATTAAACATATTTAAGTCCTCTGAAGCTTTGAAATACGTTAAAAATGAAATGAATGAGAAGGAAACTGTGGGTGTTGAAAAGTTGATTGAAACATTGGGTTATTTACCACTTGCTTTAAAACAAGCAAAAGGATTTATTAAAGAGCAAAACAAGAAACCAAAATGTAAACCCGATAGCATACGAGTATACACAGCTGAAGATTATGTGAAAGAATTTGAAATTGATAAAGAAAAATTATTGAAAGAAGGAAATGACAAAAACTATGAACGATATAATAAAACAATATTTAATACATGGACAATGACGTTCACAAAAATTTCTAATGAAGGCGATTGCGGTAAGCTTGCCATTAAGATGTTGAATATCATGGCGTACCTCAGTCCTGAAAACATTGACGTCAAAACAATATTTGCTAGGTTGGACTCAAAGAAATTATTGTCAGCAATTGATGTGTTGAAGAAATACTCTATGATTAATTTTGAAGATGGTTTTGCTAGTGTGCATCGATTAGTGCAGGAGGTGATAAGAATAAATTTGAAAAATAATGGAGAAAAATTAATTATAGAAAAGACTTTAAGTTTATTGAATGGTACTGAATGCGATGAGCATGTAATAGCTGTTTGGACTTATGCGAGTCAACATGCTGACATAGTTCGTAAATGTTATCCCGATGCGAAGTATTGTGGCGATCTAACTCCCATACACATACTTGCAAGGTATCAAGATGATACGAAAGTAATAGAATCCATAATAAAAAACGTGGATAATTTTAATATTGACGATAAAAAGGATGCTGATGTATCTATTTTATTTCAAGCTGTAATAAATAATCGTTTAATTGTCGTTGAATTTCTTCTGAAAGAGGGAGCATCAACTAATATGGATGAAAATGTATCAGAATTGCATATAGCGGTGAACAAAAATTATATCAAAATGGTGAAACTGCTCATTTCACACAATATAGATTTAATCTCGAAAAAAAATTATGAAAATTTGACTCCAATTGCAGCGGCTATTATTAACGGCAATGAAGATATCGTAAAAATGCTGGTACCTCAGAATAATGAACTTTACCTACATTATACAGGTTTCTCCAGGTCACTAATCGAAAATAACACGGAGCAATCAAAAGAGATGATTAAAATTAACGCAATAAACCAAAAAATAGAAGATCTCACCTATTTAATTCTGGCGGCTAAGAATGGTAGTCGTAAAATAATAAGATATCTCATACGTCAAGGTGCCGATGTAAACCTTGAGAACGATTTCAAAGAAAATGCATTACACCATTATATAAAATATAATGAAATTGTTGATGATATAATAATAAAAGCTCTAATTGAAAAGGGTATTAATGTTGATTCAAAGAATTACTATGGTAAAACCCCGCTACATCTTGCTGTGAAAAACAAACATTTAAATATTGTTAAGGTTCTTCTAGATAATGAAGCTAGCGTTGAAGCCGTAGATGATAATTTAGACACACCTTTACACTGTGCATCAGTATTCAGCGACGCCGATATAGCAATAGTTCTAATTGAAAAAGGGGCTAGTATTGAATGTAAGAATGCCGATGGTGATACCCCGTTACACATTGCATCGATTTTCGGAAACACGCACGTGATGAAAGTCTTAATTGACAAAAACGCCGACATAAATTCGATTAATAATAGCGGCGATACACCTATACAAAATGCAACCATACGTGGTAAATCTGATGCAGTCGAATTTTTAATAAAAAAAGGTGCGAATATTTCTATAAAAGGTTATCGAGGTCAGACACCATTACATCGTGCTGTGATTGATACGCATTTAAATATTGTTAAGCTTCTTCTAGATAATGGAGCTAGCGTTGAAGCCGTAGATGATAATTTAGACACACCTTTACACTGTGCATCAGTATTCAGCGACGCCGATATAGCAATAGTTCTAATTGATAAAGGGGCTGAAATTGAAATTAAGAATGTGAATGGTGACACCCCGCTACATATTGCTTCGCATGAAGGAAGCACGCACGTGATGAAAGTTTTAATTGACAAAAACGCTGACATAAATTCAATTAATAATAGCGGCGATACACCTATACAAAATGCAACAATACGTGGTAAATCTGATGCAGTCGAATTTTTATTAAAGCACGGGGTGAATATTTCAATAAAAGGTTATCAAGGTCAGACTCCATTACATCGTGCTGTTATAGAAAAACATTTAGATATGGTTCGACTGCTTTTGGATAATGGAGCCACCGTTGAAGCTGAAGATGACAATTTAAATACAGCCTTACACCGCGCATCCAAATTGAGTGACGCCGATATAGCAATAGTTCTAATTGAAAAAGGTGCTAATATTGAAACAAAGAATGCCGATGGTGATACCCCGCTACACATTGCTTCGTTTTATGGAAACACGCCTGTAATTCAAGTATTGTTAGATAAAGAAGCTAACATTAACGCAACATCTAATTTTGAAGAAACCCCGTGTCATTTTGCTGCCAAAAACGACAAACCTGATGCAATCAAGCTTCTATTAGAGTACAAGGCAGATATTACACTGAAAAATCGATGCGGTAACACTGTATTGCATCTTGCTGTGGAAAAAAACAACGTTTCCGCGGTTCAAATTCTTGTTGATAATGATTGCGATATCTTCGCCATAAATAACTGTGGTGAAACACCTTTAGATATTGCTTCAAGAAAGGACTTCTCGGAAATAGTCGAAATCCTTGTCAACATAAAAAACAGTATTCAAACGATGGATGCCGAACCACTGAATACTGAGACATCAGCGCATAAAAGAAGTGCAGCCGACACACTTATAGCTAGTCAACCTAAAAAGAACGCAAATTAATATTTCAAAAGAATTAAGCCATGACAACTTTGATACAAGTGCATCAAACAGTCTTTTTTAGTTTCGTTCGCTTTAAGAGTTTGTCACATCTCTATTATGTACTTACTGTGTACTTTATGTTTATTTTTTTCTTGATATATGTCAAACATGTATTAATGTTGTATTTTTCAAAATGTGATTTTTAAAAATTTAAAGTATGTACATATTTATGTCAATTCTATCAAAATGAGATGTAAACATATAAACAATTATAATCACCGTAACTTCTACTGACGATTTAGAATATATGTGTGTATAGGTTTAAACATAGTTGCTAAGCCTAGTTTTTAAGTTTAAAATATTTTTAAAGTTTAAAAGGATTAAATATTGTGTATAATAGATTAATATAACATATTGATAAGAGTTTAAAAATATTAAATATTGTTAATAATATTTGATTTCTAAATGCTTTTTATTGTTTTTTATATTATGTTCACAATAAATCTTATGTAGGTACCATAATAGTGACCATTTTATATTTTTAAATTTTATTTTATTTGTTAGTATTTATATTATGATTTAATTAAGTGTCGAGTATAATAAGGAAAAAGCTCAAAAATTTTTTTTATTTGTGTAAAAACAAAAAAATAGCGTGTGAAGTCTATATTATTTATCAAATGTAATTTGATAAATTCCAAAAGTTTATATTAAAGTAATATTTGTAAGTTTAATAATAACAATGCAATTGAAAAATATATGTATGTAAATCGACGCTACTGATAAAAAATATTAATAATCATAACCATGAAATAATTTAAAGCAACGCTTGAAGATTTTCATAGAATGTATTAAGTACATACAGAAAAGGGCATTCTATCCACAAACAACCATAGTATATATGTATGTATGTAAGTATACATAATACGGAAATCCAGACCCCTAATAATATTGTCAAATCTACAGAATGTCCTGAAAATGAGTAAGTTGTTATACTTTATTTAATTTCTTTAAATTAATTTTAATTTGTAAGTAATCATCATCATCTTTTTATTTACAGATTTTCCAAACAATTAATTAGTCTACAATATTTCAAAATATGCAATTCAACTGTATTATACATTACTTAAATAGTATAAATTGAGTTGATACAAATCATTTGCTTTGATGAATCAAATCCTATTGAATATCCTGAAAATGGTAAATAATTTTCTATTTACCGATATGTTATATAGTAATTATTCAATTAAGTTATAAATATTCATATATGTAGTTATTTTAGTTACAGTCATTCATCAAGTGGTCAACTGAAGATTCTGTTCAATTTACGAATATATTGCAACGGGCCTCGATCTAGCAAACCAGAACAGCTACAAAATAAAGCACTACATATATTTATTCTGAAATATAATTATCATTGTACGTACATATGTACAAGAGGATTTATCATCTACATATTTAAGCTTTGTTAGGGTTAGAGCTTTTTAAATAAATTTTAAAATGGGAAATTTTTTTATTGTTTTTTTTTTAAATTTTATTTTTGGTTTCAATTTAATTTAAAAAGTTTTTATTGTTTGTAATTAAAATTTAGCCTTTTTATTTTTTTTCTGTTTTTGTTTTTAATGGTAAAAGTTATGTACGTTAATTTTTATTAAATAAATTGTATATCAATTACACATACACTGAGACTTTTTCTATCCTCTCCACTATTTATACCTAAAAATGTGATTTTCATGAGTTTCAATGTTTTTCTCACCAAAATTACTACTTGCCGCTTCAACCGCTGAGAATGCCTTTCGTAGCAATCTGGAGCTGCATGATTATTTTTTGACTTTTGAAAATTATACGTTTAAATAAAATTAAAAGTAGAAGACAATACCCGAGCGAATAGATTCTTTGGTGAAATATTAAAAATATCAATGTGATCGCTGGCTAAATTTAAGCAACGTAAGGCTAGAGCAATAGGTGAAAAGTAAATAAATTAGTATTTGCTTTTATGATATGGAACAAAGGGCGCAACCGATAATCAATAATGGGGAGATTAAATCCTTAACTTAATTTCTTCCAATACAGTTGGGTTGCAAATAGCACCTCTTAATAATTTGAAGAAATGACACACACAGACAGATTAAGGTGATTATATTATAAATACTTCACGACGAAAGGCAAAAAGGATGTAAAAAGGCAAGAGGAAACTTGAGCATGGAAATTGGTCAAGACGTGAAACTATAAATTATATAACTAATAAAAATTTTACAGCATTTGCAATTGAATAATCTTAGAAAATATTATGTGCAGTGTGTCTGTCAGTACACTTGATAATGTTTATTATCTTGAAGTGTGCTTTATAAAAATTATCAATTTTCGTACGTGCAATACTTCCAATTTTGATTTATATATGACACAATTTATGAAAATGAATTTATGTTTGATTTGTTATGGTTTACAGTTGTATCTGTTCAGTAATAAAATATTAGTTTTATTTTCCAATTTTCCTTTGACTATCTCTCATCATTTCTATACATTTTAAGTCATAGAACCGATCTTCTTCGTTTGAAACAACATGTTATTTTTAGCAGCGAATTTTCGTGAACCAATATGAACTCTGCTCTCTATTGGTTTTAACTTAGTTAAATATATTTTGTAACTATTAGATTTTTTAGCTAATTTTTGTATTATACTGTACAACTAAAATTAAAATAATATATTATTTAATACTGTAAAAAATAACAAAGAATCATTTTTAAATCGTAGCTATTATATATGTAATGCTTTCTTATTCAATTATTTAAAAAACAATTATATATATGTTTGTATGTTTCTGAATGCGCGAGATTATTGCACTTATATGTTTATTTTTTTTGCAAGTATGTTTTTTTGTATCTTCTGTAAATACATCAATATGTATTAATAAAATTTCATTTTTATCTCTTCGATAAACAATTTTTATGTCTGAATATTGAGTTATTAATTAGCCTAGGTGCGGTCGACTTATAAAGTGATTTTTAAATTATTTTTTTTTGCAGTGAATTTTCGTGAACCAATATAAATTCTGCTCTCTATTGGTTATAACTTAGTTAAATATATTTTATAACTGTTAGATTTCTGAGCTAATTTTTGTATTATAGTGTAAAACTAGCATTAAAATAACATTTTATTTAATTCTGTAAACAAAAACAAAAACAAAAAAAAAAATCACTAGATCAAAATATTAGAGTATACCTAAGATATATTGTGAACATCATTTATAAACAATAAAAACCATCTCAAAATCAAAATAAAATAACGATCAATAAATTGTTTTTAATATTTTTATATAGCCTAGCTTTGATTTATTGATTTGGAAATCAAAAATTTATTAAAACTTAATATAATTATGTTTCTTTTTTGGTAGAAGGAAATAATTCTGTTCCTTATCTATTATTGTTCTACATATTTCTCTTGCAAAATATCGTATTGAAATTTAGCTTTTTAATTTTTTTTTTAAATACTAATTTAAAATAAACTATTATCATTAAATAAAATCTATTTATTTAATGATAAACGTTTTTTTATTTTTCGATCCACGCATTATTTGTATCCATGTGAAATCGTAGCTGTTATATGATGCTTTCTTATTCAATTTTTTTAACTCCACATAAAATTGAGCACAACATCAAATATCGCATTTAATGCAAAATGACCAATTCAAATTAGGCGAAAATTTGTTACAAATTAACCAATCAAAAATGTCGATTGGTCAATGAACTCTTTCGTCAGATTTTTGCATGGTTAAAATAGAAGATGTGCAATAATAATGATTTTTACTTTTTTTTTTTTTGAGTGAGCGATCCTCTCACCATTCATTATTTTCAACACTTAGGGAGAAATTGAATGAACGAAGTGGACTAGGTGGCTGGGGAGAGTGAAAAGAGGCTTTTAATATTTAAAAATAACGCCAGGATGTGCGGAAGGATTCTCAATTATTAAAACCTTTAAAGTAATTCCGGAGGGGGTGGGAAAATGAGGTTTCTTTCCTCACTCTATCTCTCGCTTTTGTAATCACAATACTCGCTGAGGGTGCTGACTAGATTGTCTTTAGCGTTTAATAAAAATTTCATGTGACCAACACGCAATTTTATATTTCATTTACAAAATTGATGAGCATTTAATAATGAAAAATTTTATGAAACACATTGAGAAATATCAAAACCCATTCCAAATACAATACGATGTATTAAAAGTAATAAATCATTCAAATTTGCTTAAAAACTAATTGTCAGCACGAAAGATAAAGTAAAGAGCACGTCTGTTGACAATTTTGATTATTTGCACGATTTATGCGATTTTCAATTAGGGCCTAAACACCGTGAAAAGCGCATCGTTTCTCCGCCAATTTATGGGCGTCTCCAACTTTTCCTCGAGAACAAACATATAAATATCAACAATTAATTAAATTTCGCTGTTCAAATTTGAATTACGACGCCCTAATCCAATAATGGCAAAGTTTGCGGCCAAGAATATACCCCACGTTCCCCCTAAGACCCCCCCCCCCATCTTGAGACCACTCTCCGGTTTCGGGTTGATTTGCGTTATTTGTGTTTTGAGTCGCGCTTTCGTTTGAAATTTTGAATCTCGAAACCACATCAGAAATTAAGTTTCGCTCGCTATCTTATAAACCGCAATTGTTTACTATTGTACGAAGAAGCAAAAACCCAATTAAACAACGGCTGAAAGCTTACGTTGAAATATTTAATACTATACATATGTATACAGCGCGATAAAGTTTCATCGTAAGGGTAAACGATTCGAACAATTGCTTTCCTATAAATAACTGCCAATTATGAACAATAAAATAAACAACCGTTCACTTTTTCAACGTTTCCTATTCAATATTGACTATACCCCTTTCAATTAATTTGAAATATTAAATTGAACAATTTATCAAAACAGTTGTTTTTATAAATAAACAGTTTTCAAAAAACAATTAGGCATTTAAAATCTCAATTTTATTAACTTTAAATAGATTTGTAAAAATTATATGAATTAAATTGCACTGAGCAACAAAATATCACATTTGAGTTACCAGCACAAAAATTAATCGATCTTTATTAAATTTGATCCATTTAATTTGAATATGATTATAATTTTCGTTGGTTTGCTTTGCTTTATGAGATATGACATACATTTAAAAAAATGCACAATTTTTCCAGTTTTTTAGCTTTTGCCAGCTTGAACTCAAAATCTAGTATTTCTGTGTTCAAAGCAAGTATTATAATCAAAAGTCGAATATGTTTTCTATAGATTGTGATTTTTTTTGTATAAAAATACTTATAATTAATTATTTAACGAATTTAAAATGTCAAAAAATTTTTTTCGTACTGTTATACTTTTGGCAAAATGGAAAAATTTCAAAACTATCGGAAGTTTGTGAGAGGCTTAATTTTGGAAATTATTGATAAGGTGATTTAAATAGGCTATTTTATTAACGTTTTAATAACAGCATAAGACGCTCCTCAAGATTTCAATTTAGGTCCCCTCCACTTCATTGTATTTATAAATGATATCTTTAAGGTCATTAAGCACCATGAATGGTATGCTGACGATCTTAAATTATTCAAATACCCAACTACATAGATTTCTGTTAATTTGGATTTGTTCAATCAAAAATATACCGATCTGGTTGAGGGATTGTTTTGTATTCTCACATTTATTTTTTCATATATCATTTAATTTAATACATTTTTTGAATCATTTTACATTATTTTTATTTTTATTTTGATGTTTTATTTTAATATTGGTATATTTTAATTATTTATGCTTAGCTACTGTGACGCCTTGGAGTATATCTGTAATGTCACTTTGGCTTAATTGTAGTCGATGCAAAGATGATTACCTAAACACAATCTGCTTTAGGTCATCGACTTTAGAGATTCTTTAATTAATATTATGTATTAGATGTATTATGAGCATTTATAAGAATTGTAAATAGGTTTTTGAGCTCTTCCTATTATGCTGTACATTAATATTAGAATGATTTTTATCTATTTTATTTATTTATTTATTTATTCAAATATCAAAACTGCTAATACATATAATACAAAATAACAACAAAAAATTATAAATCATCTTCCACAAAGGTATCCATTAACACCCTTCACGAAAGCAGCAATGTTATTAGAACTTCTAATGCCTTCAGGAAGGGCATTATACATTTGAACACCTCTATGAAAAACACTTCCTGCAGTTTTAGCTTTCTTAATTCTACCTATAATTAATTTATTCCCATTTCTCGTTTTATAATTATGTATATCTCTATTCCTAACTTTATGATTTTTAAAATATTTGGGTAATAGATTCTTATCTTGCTTATATATAAACTTTAAAGTGCTTACTTTAAGACTATTTCTAATGTCCAACCATTTCAATTCATCTAACATACTTCTTACATTCTTACGTTTCCTCACATTACTAACAAAATTAATAATATATGTAATACTATGATTACTAACAAAATTAAATTAAAATTGTAAAATAGGAAATGATTAGTAGATCAGTAGCTATTAAAATAGATATAAGATGTATTGTGAACATAATGTAGTAATAATAAAAAGCATTTTAAAATCAAATATTTTGTATCAATTGCAAAGACCGGTACAAATTTTAAAACAAAAGCACAATATTTAAATACTAAACATAAAAAAGCAAAAAAATTGATTTATTAGCGCCGTTCGCTTTGATCGTAAATCACGCCAGTTTCCGTTTATGTTATTTTAACAACAACTAGTTCAACATCACACACACTCGTAGGCACACGGAAAATGTAATCGCGCACGTATTAAATATGGAAGGGGTGGGGGTTGTGGGAAATTTTTTCATCCAAAAAAGAAATTTCATTCGTAACGGCCTTAATAAACCGAATTAAATACCGTATCTGACCGGACGGCAATCGGGGCTATTTATCAAAACAAAGGTCTTCAATAACGGCAACACGCCACGAACCCCACCGGTTTACGACCACTAACATCCATAAATTTAATTACTTTTAACCATAGCAACGTTAATGGTTTCCCTCCGCGGAACGTGTTTTCAATGTATGATATTTCTGCGCTCGACGTATGAGAATACAATAAAATTTTTTATTATAAACGTACGTACGCGAATTACACTCGCAGGAGGCTTTCCGAACCGCCAAATAACAGTTATAAAAATTTTTTAATAATAATAGCATCCGTAGAAAGACATTATCCTGCTTTGAGCCGGCGAGTCGATAATATGGTAAATTTGCATAAATTACAGTGTTATACCTCATTATAGCGGGCGAATTGAGTAATCCGAATGCAGACACGAAAACGAGCTTTTAGAAGATTGTACTATTAAGCTAATGGTTTGCTATCAATTTTCTAAAGCGGCTATTCGCTTTTTTTTTTGTTAGTTGACCCTAAAACTTTTTCCATTTAAATTTAATATGAGAATTATTTTTAGCGAATGCAAAATCGCATTGTCGAGGTCACTGCGCACAGTGTGCTGATTTTTTTCGCAAATTATATATTATTATGGCATTAATTGATAGCCCTGTCTTATTTGAAAGCTTAAAATGGCAAATTAGAAATAAACATACTGTATGTGTATGTATATACATACATACATATATAAATACATTTTGAAGGTTGAATAATGACTAAGAAAAATATTAATTCGCCTATATTTTTATAGTCAAATTTAACCAAAAGTTTAATATTATATTATTACATTTATGCATGAAGCATGTTGCAATTATATGTTAATATTACACTTACATGAAAATGTTGAAATTAAAGTGTGTTTATTTGAATACAGTAAATGTCTGTTAAAAAGAGGCTTATATTATCTAAAATCTTTATAGTATTTTGAATATTATGAAAAAAATTTTCCTTATTATGTGTTAGTATGAGTGTGTTATATTTTCAAAATTTAGAAGCATGCTACATACATATAATAAATCATCATCATCATAATTTACAACTATTCTCCATCCACTGCTGGATGAAGGCCTCTCTAGCACTCTTTGTCTCTATTTTGCACAACTCTCATTTATCTCACCCCACATATTTGTCTATTTTAAACCACTCATCTACCTTGCTGTCTTTCTTTCAACCTTTTATATTATTGTGAGTACCATTCGTGCACTTCTTTCATCTATTTTTCGTTCATTCTACCATTGCCATTTCAATCTCTTAATTCTCTTACTCATACTTTGTACCTAGGTGTTCCATTTCCTATCACTCCTCGTTATACCATACTTCATGTTTATTTATTTTAAAAGAATCATTTACAATATTGCTATTACAGAATATGTTCCATGACCAAATTTGTACTGTTTGTATGTTATATATAAATATATGATATTATTATTATAAATTTCAAATAATGGTAACACATAAGGGTAGGTGGCCAATTCGGTCGGAATCATTTCAACAATTGAATCAGATAAATTGGCAAACTTTGATAGGAAATGATCGACCTGGAATTACATGTATCCAAGGTCTGGCCAGCAGCGCTGGTCCAGGGATTTAATCCATGACCCACCAGTTCATAGCATTATACACTTACCAATTTTGCTGGTTAAATACTATATAAAATACTCCTAACTCGTATTTATCAATGAACTTTCATTAGCCAACGTTGCCATTCTAATAAAAATGATTTTTTTTGTTAATGAAACCTAAGAGAAAAATATGGAATTTATATTCTTATAACAATAAATATGAAAATGTACATACATATATCAGTAGATATGAAGATTGTTCTTAGTGAATTTTTCAATACTGCAATAATTAAATTTTCGATTCAAGCACACAATTGATGAAACGAAACACATCCAATTTAAATTCACACCATTCTAAATAAATAATAATACGTACGAAAAAAATCTAGATACTTCGCGGGTGGGAAAATTCGGCGCGATTACGCAGGGGAGGGAAAAAATTCAAACGTGTCAATTAAGATATTTTTTACGTGAAAATTGCGCTCGAAAATTTTCCAAGCACGCGCTCGTAATTTTCTTTGTGAATTTAACACACGTTCACGTACACGTACAACGTACGACCGCAAAATAAATTGCCAATAACATATATCCCCGTACGATTTTCTTTTTTTTTATTCACTAACATCGTCGCTGCTTCTGTTCATACATTCATTTTTGGACCACGTGAAAATAATGAAGATAATAAAAAACAACAACAACAACAACAACAAAACCTCTTCGTGCATACATATCTCACTGATAAACAATCACACCGCAAGCAAAGCGATTCGGGGCCAACCGAGTTTCAATATTTGCTTACTTAATTTCGCACAGGAAGTGGTTGCGTCGAATTCTGACCCTTTGCGGAAAATAATTCTCGACGTGCTATTTATAACACGTCGGAATTTATTATAAACAAATATACGTATCGGTGCAAACCGGCCCTTGCCGGATCCGGTTCCGGTTATAATTAAGGGGCCACAGGTCGGTCCGATTCGAGTATCGATTCGTTATTATACGTTTCGTGTCAAAGTGGGTCTGTGTTACCATCGGCCACATATAAAGACCTGTCAACGAAAGGGTTAAAACGACCTGTGGTCATAATAATTCAGCGAATCGACGAGTGTTGTCGCTTCAAAGCTTGAATAATTGTACAAACGCGCGCGAAAGCTTTTTAAGCTCTTTATATATTGAAGTGATTAGCTTTAAAAAGCAACGCATTTGCACTGTCATTTAACGTTGAATGGTCTAACAAACAAAATGTGATTTATATAAATATTTTATATATAAACAGCTTTCGATTTAAAATCACCAAATTTGGTGTACAATCACATGCTAGACTACGGGCACTTATTCGACTTGTTTGAAATGAAAATTAAACATATTGAATCATTCATTCACGTGTAATGATTGTGTAAATAATAAATTGTTATTGCACGAATAAATTTTGTACTTTTAATTTATATTTGAATAAACGACGACTGTTATTTTCTAATACGAAACTCAACGGATCGAACGAATTCATTAAAAGAGGGAAAAATCTCCATTCATGCGTAATGTTTGCGAAGATTTAACAAACTGGACTTAATAAGCGTTTTGTTGAGAAAAGCGACCCAGTTTTTCGTTTGAATATTCCGGAGGAATAAAAATTACGATTCATACGGTCGGCAACGAAACTTTGCGTGAGGGGAAGATTATCACTTAGATATCGAAATTTCGTAAAATTTACCACCGAGGCGGAAACAGAGGGTTTTTCATATTTTCCAATGATCCTCTGATGTAAATTATTCAAAGCCTTCCCCACCCCCACGCAGATCGACTCAACTTCCTCATTGCTTCCATTACGCTAAATACATATTTATATGCAATGTTTACGACGTTTTTCCATTTGTTGCCTGAATATTAAATTTCATAGGTACGTGAAATACAATAGCCTTGTTTGACAATACTACGAAAGTACAATTGAAAATAATATTTTTATTTGGATTTTAACTACATATGTACATATATAAGAAGTTTCACTAGTTAAAATATACAGTTATAAAACAAAACGCGTTATACGGACAATTTATGAAATTTTAATTATTAAAGAATCATTTTATATATCAACTTTATGAGTTCATAGCATTTAAATACGAGGAAAATCTTGGTTCATATTACATACACCGTTCTATAAACATTCACTTCTTGGAAATATTTTATTAAAATAACAAACAAATTATATAAGATTTCTCCAATTTCAATAAAACGAGCATTTATGTGTAAACATATTACATTTTGCTTTGTATTTATTATGTTCAAGTATATCCTTTAAAGGCAGCTTTATTCTTCCGGTCCGGATTATATTAAAAATCCTATTTTAATATCCATTCATTTCACATATAAAAGTCGCGTATATTTGAAAGAATTTCGAAAATTCTATTAGAGATGTATTTTAATCTGATGATTGTTGACTATCAAATATTGTACAAATACAATAAAAATACTTATACAAGGTAAAATTGGTGATTTTTCACGTTCCACTGGTTGTATTTTTAAAAATGTTGATGATGACCATTCAATCAACATCTCAATCAATATTTATTTTTATTTAAAGTTTTAAGGTTCTGAATAACAGAAATTCTTGAACACTGAATCCTTATAATATACATATAGTATTTTAATAGATGCACTTTAAATTATCACTAATATATTCGAAGAGCACTTTATTATTGAGAAAAGCTTAGAACTGTTTATAATATACTGCACTGATTAACTCGGCCTGATGTTCTGACTTTAAAGAGCTTATTCTCATGCTGGTTGAATCGATGTTGTGATTCTCTCGATCAGTTGGATGTTAAAATTATCCTGAAATTATCTAATGTTGTAACTCGTTCAATGAGTCTGATGTTATGACTGAAAGTTACACCAAAGCGGTTTAAATAGTCGATTATTATCGACTTTTAATGACCAATGTCTGGCATTCCTGTATTAAATAGATTTGATATTGTCAAGAGTGAAATTTGAGTATGGAAATTTTAAAAGATTAGCGAGGTACATACATACATATATAACAATATGTAATTTGGTATTTGTATGAAACTCTGGGTTTGCGCTGATAATGTCGCGCGTCGATGTCTCTTCGCACTGCTTTATGAAACTTTGCCACATTTTCATTACTTTAAATAAGTTAAATGCCACAACGTAATTTAAAAAGCAAACAAATGATGAATAGAATTGAAAAAATATAAAGTTTTATATATTAAAATGAAAATAAATGTATCAGATATGTATTATCAAACAAAACATACAGATACACACACCAGACCCCTACGGTTAAAAATAGCAAACTCCAACATTCGAAACGCGATTAATTAAATTTACACTAATTAAAGTTTGAACTGAGAGAGTCGAGCAGGTGAGGTGGAGAGAGAGAGAGAGAGAGGACTGTTTAAATTGTGTGATTTATGCGTGACTCCGATCGCGCTAGATACAGAGCAAGCGGGCCCATTCTCGAGTTAGCAGTGATTTAATATGCAAATTTACTTTCGTGGCTTTCTTGTACACCACCACCCCCTTCGGGCATCCACTCTAGAGGTATTTATTGTGCACGGGGATGAGGGTTAACCACACCGAGACCCTCCCCCATCCCTTAAATCATAATAGTCGGAAGCTGGAGGAGTCGTGCGACGTCCGCGTTAATATCGTCCCGGATATTTGTCCGAGGCAAACTACCGAACAGCACTGCGCAAATAGTTAACGGGGATTTCCTACGCGAGGGATGGGGACGTTTTTGGGGGCTAAGGGTTCTACAGGAATGCCCTTTGGCGACCGACGACAAATTAAGCCCCAATTATCGCCGCGGCACTGGACTGGGGGCAACTAACTGGGGCGACGATAATGCGTTTTCGCAGAAAGCCCCACTCTTGTCTCCTCCTCACACTCCTTATCGATCACGAATAGTTATCGGACGACAATTCCAAATCCTATCCCTCCCCCTCGACGATGGGATTGTGTTAATGTCGATTCTTGAGATAATTCGGCGTCGTCTTCAGAAATTAACGGTTCGATGGGTTTTGCATGGCTACGGAATTGTTGGGAGTGTGATGGGGATATCGCATCGTTAAGATGCCTCTGTTGTCGATCGTATTGTTTGAATTTGTCCTCGATTTTGTTTTATGTACAATGTTCATAAATCCAGAATTAAATGCCAAGCTTAAACGCAATTCAGCAAAATAATTAAAATCGTGGAGTAAAAATACAGTAAATTGTGCAGTCGTTGATTCAACAAAATCAAATATGTACATATATAAAATTTCTTTTAATTGAATTAATTTATAAATTATAAATTTTAAATAAATTTTAAAATGTAAGCATAAGGTCTGATCTGTAATTTATTTATTTTATAAATCTCACTTTACAACTAACATTTTTCACTATCGGTACTACTGAGAAAAACTTTTTCCCTGCCTGTAGTAACGGACTGATAAAGTTTTACATAAGCAAATTTTCTCAACAAAATATTCATCAATAAATATAAGGTTATTTGTCGGTTAATCATTAATTATTTTAATCAATCGCTTTCTAGATTACAAAATAGAGTGTTTATTCGTTCTACACCGCACTAATTATCGAGCAGCGAGTATCAAAAAAAAAGTATATAAAACTTTGGATGCTCCTTGCTATGAAGAATTTTTGTTTTTAAATATTATATGTAAATTTTAAATATTATATGCTATTCAAATAATTGTCAAGCAAAAATATTGAGTTACCGAAAAAATCGGAAAGCTATGAGGCTTCAATTTGTTAGCAGTCAGTTATAAATCAATATATTTACTCGAAAATTAGTCTCCGGTATGTAAGTACGATATTTTTAGCATTCTTCATATTTAATTTTCAATTTAAAATACACTTCAGATCAGATCCATTAAATAGCAGCTCAAAAATGACGTTGGACGATGAGTGATGTTTGACTGATGTCCGATCCGTAAAAAAAATATTTTTTCTAACGCTTTTAATTTTGATTAAGTAAACATTTAAATTAATGTATATTGTTATTTGAAATAATATACATAATATTTATGAAACATATAGGTATATTAAGTTCGTTCTTAGAAACATAAATACATATATACATATGTAGGTACTATTGTGAAGTAAATAACAGGTATTTGAACATTGTTGTTTTAATTCCAGAAAAAGTAATTTAAATTGTGACAGGTATAAAAATTATTAAAATTGTACGAGAGTTTAATTAAAAATGAAATAAGTTTTTATATTAAGTTCCGAGTTACAACCGTGTAAAATCCAAAGTACATATAATAATTTTCTTTATTATTTTATATATTTTTTTGTCTTTTCATTTTGTAAAATTAATCCTGGAGGGGGGCCAAAAAATTTGCATATAACTTATTGTTTGAAGGGTGAAAAGAGAGCGCTTGAGAAGAAAAAGAGAATTTTCTCCGGCCGACGAAAATATAATTCATTTCCCGTCAAAAGTTTTTCCGAGACATTTAAAATTCAACGGACTATGCGATCTCGCGCCTTTTTACTTCGTTTTATTGGTTTTCCAATTCCGTTCAAATTGCCGTTCACAATTCATTTTAAACGATATTTTAATTTAAAAAATAATTATAATAACTATAAATTTCCCGCACTCAATCCCGCCAACCATTCGCACACAAACTTTACGTAAAATGTCGGTGCAATAAATCACATTAATTAAGGTCGGTGATTTTGCACACACACACACACACACACACACACATTTTGAAGATAAACTCTAGAAATTTAGACACCTCTGACTGTACGGTTATACGTCATATCGCGCAATCTTCAATTTAACCCTATCGTCGCGCACGCGTTTAATTTATGTTATTGTTAATTTGACTGTGTTACCGATAGGAACGTTCGGTGAATAAATTACGGCTAAATGATTCTCGCATAAATATAAACCAGAGGCATCCGATTCCAAAAATTTAGTATTGATTTAATTCAAGTTAAATGATTACTAAGCTGATTAGGTGGATCGTTGTTAAATTGTAGTAACAAGTTTGTTTCATTATTGGCCTTGTACAATTTTCGGGGAAAACCAATTTCCGACTAACAAGTGAAGGTCGCCAGAATCCGACAGCGTGAGGGGAAAGGTAGGGGGTTGTGGGAAGAAAAACGGACCAAAACCGAAGATAAAATGAATTTGTCAACGATACGTGAACATCTGCTCTCGGCTCTGAGTCGGCAATAAGCCAATTCAAGCAAATTAGTCTCGGAGAGCGCCTGTTGCTTTCGGCCATGGAAATGCGGAAACATCTGTCACTTTCGCCCCAATTTTCGAAATAACGCAATAAAATGTCAAGGCTCGTTATTATTTTCATACTCCCCTACCGCCGTTTCGTTTCGAATTGTTTTTTCATATTTTTCCGACGCTCTTCTTTTGCGTGTGACTTTCGCAATAATTTAACTGCCGACGAATATTGCGCAATATTGCGAGATGAAGTGCGCGTAACGCTCTTCAGAACGTAAAACGCCGGAAAATAAAAAGAAGCGAAAATGACAACAACGAATCTATGTACTTTCTTATCAACGTGCTAGATATTTTCCAAATACAATTTTATTTTTCGATTTTAATAATATGAATAAAATTTATTCTGAACATGATACATATTTACGATGCAATATTACCATGAGTCACTTACTCTAAAGTTCAAACGAAAATGTTAATCTATGCTGTACTTTACTAAAAAAGATTCATTTTTCTTTGAAAGTATGCACCAAAATAAAATTGGTAAACATTTTCAGATATACATACATACATGTACTTCATACGTACATACATATGTATATTATATTCGTAAAGTTACTTCAATTACGACAACACATATGTACATATGTATACTATATTATTTATATTTTTCAAGGGGCTTAATCAATAAAATGAACGATATTTTTTTGATATCTAAACAATCAGTATGAGAATTATGAATTATAAGAACATTATGAATATTTAAAAACCTGAACTAAACTAAGAATAGCATTATCTATCATGCTAATCATTAAAGATCTTCAAAATGATACAGGTTCATAAAATTAAGACCACAAACACCATAAATATAAAGCTCATTTTGTAACTAATAAAATGCAAACATACTATAAAGCTTGAATCTATGCTTAATTGGGATTATAATTACACGTCACATAATAAAGCTTGCAACATTTTCATCGTACACTTCCCCCTATTAATATTGTATCATATTCAAATTAAAACTATTACATAAAATTATATAAAACTTATGTTTCATTAAAGCATACATACACTTAGATATTCATGTGTACAGACAGAGACGTGGAAAATTCTACATTAAGGGAATATGAGATTTGAAATGAAAATTAATATTTTAAAAACTTAAAATGCCCTCTCGTGTTAGTAAGTCATATGATAATTAAGATATATTATGACAAACTCATGAAATAAGAATCTTAAGTATATTGTACATCCAATTATTATTAGTATGATATAAAGCTCAGTATGCTATAAGATTTGCAGCTATGCTTAATTGGGACTATAATTATACGTAGGGATTGCAAAAATACCGGTTTATCTGATACCGGTATTATCGAAATAAAAATAAAACAATACAGTTTTTTTAGATTTTTTTTAATTTTTAATCCGATTTTTAAATTCGAATTTCGAATTTTAATTCGGTTCGATCCCATGAGCTGACCTCGATTGAAAATATTTTTTTTGAGTATATCTGTAGTGCTGCTGGTCAGACCTGGAATTTGTGACTCCAGGTAGATCGTTTCCTATCAGAGTTTGCTAATTTTCTCTGATTTCATTGTTGAAACGGTTCCCGATAAAAAGTTGGCTAAAAACATTCCTACCTACTAAGTCACCACTATTTGAGTATTATTAATCTACAATAAAAATGTATGTACAATTCATAGATGTCTCATTAATTTGCGAGCTTTCTGTGTCTCGTAATTCAGCGACTTGTACCTACATATATAATAAAAATGCTGTATTTTTTGTAATTAGCCAGGAAGGCGCACTGGGGTTTACCTAGTGTTGTAAAATTTTATGCAAGTAAAACCTGGACACCTTCCACCCCAAAAAAATCAGATCAAATAATTTTTAATTTATATTAAATTATTTAATTATATTATTTACTTAAATAGGAACAAAAGCAGTCACATTTAAAAACAATTGACAATATAATATAAACCAACGAATAGGAACAAAAGTAACCTTAAATAGGTTTCTAAAGTCTATATTTTTTTATACTTTTCAGTAGATTTAGCCTTTTGCAAGAGTATTTTGATTGTAATTAGATAATAATACATTTGGCAACAATTTAAATCATAGTTTTCTCTGCTTTAGGTCATCGACTTTATATAGTACTAGCTGTATTACCCGGCTTCGCTCAGTGTTTATAATATAAACCGCTTAAACATGACTAAGCTAATTTAATTAAAAAAAAAAAAAAAAAATTAAAATTTAAAAAAAAAATTAAAAAAAAAAATTTTAAAAAAAATAAAAAAAAAATAAAAAAAAAAATCAAAAAAAAAATAAATTTTTTTTTTTAAAAAATCAAAAAAAAAATCTATTTTTTTTTTGCCTTCTAGGGCTTCGCCCTCGGCACCCCCCTGAGCCTTTGCCTTCTAGGGCTTCGCCCCTCCACGCCCCATGAGCAATTGCCGTTTAGGGCTTCGCCCCCATGATCAGTTGCCTTTTAGGGCTTCGCCCCTCCGCGCCCCCATGATTCAAAGCCGTCTAGGGCTTCGCCCCCCTTAGTTAATGCCTTTTAGGGCTTCGCCCCCCGCGCCCCCAAGATTAATTGCCGTTTAGGGCTTCGCCCCCCTTAGCTAATGCCTTTTAGGGCTTCGCCCCTCCGCGCCCCCATGATTAACTGCCGTTTAGGGCTTCGCCCCCCTTAACTAATGGTTTTTGGGGCTTCGCCCCTCCGCACCCTCATGATTAAATGCCGTCTAGGGCTTCGCCCCCATGATCAGTTGCCTTTTAGGGCTTCGCCCCTCCGCGCCCCCATGATTAACTGCCGTTTAGGGCTTCGCCGCCCTTAACTAATGCCTTTTGGAGCTTCGCCCCTCCGCACCCTCATGATTAAATGCCGTCTAGGGCTTCGCCCCCATGATCAGTTGCTGATAAGGGCTTCGCCCCATCACGTCCCCATGGTTAATTGCCGTCTAGGGCTTCGCCCCCATTATCAGTTGCCTTTTAGGGCTTCGCCCCTCCACGCCCCCATTATTAAATGCCGTTTAGGGCTTCGCCCCCCTTAGTTAATGCCTTTTAGGGCTTCGCCCCTCCGCGCCCCCATTATTAAATGCCATTTAGGGCTTCGCCCCCCTTAACTAATGCCTTTTGGGGCTTCGCCCCTCCGCACCCTCATGATTAAATGCCGCCTAGGGCTTCGCCCCCCTTAGTTAATGCCTATTAGGGCTTCGCCCCTCCGCGCCCCCATGATTAAATGCCGTCAAGGGCTTCGCCCCCATGATCAGTTGCCGTTTAGGGCTTCGCCTCATAAGGCTGCGCCCCATGGGGCTTCGCCCCATGAGGCTGCGCCCCCTTCGGGGCCCCATGGGGCTGCGCCCCAGGAGGCTGCGCCCCCTTGCGCCCCCTTCGGGGCCCCATGCGGCTAAGCTCCATAAGGCGGCACCCCATAAGGCGGCGCCCCATAAGGCGGCGCCCCATAAGGCAGCGCCCCATAAGGCGGCGCCCCATAAGGCTGCGCCCCATAAGACAGCGCCCCATAAGGCTGCGCCCCATAAGGCTGCGCCCCATAAGGCGGCGCCCCATAAGGCAGCGCCCCATAAGGCGGCGCCCCATGAGGCTGCGCCCCCTTCGGGGCCGCATGCGGCTAAGCTCCATAAGGCGGCGCCCCATAAGACTGCGCCCCATAAGACAGCGCCCCATAAGGCTACGCCCCATGAGGCTGCGCCCCCTTCGGGGCCCCATGGGGCTACGCCCCATGAGGCTGCGCCCCCTTTGGGGCCCCATGGGGCTGCGCCCCATGGGGCTGCGCCCAATGAGGCTGCGCCCCCTTGCGCCCCCTTCGGGGCCCCATGTGGCTAAGCTCCATAAGGCGGCGCCCCATAAGGCGGCGCCCCATAAGGCGGCGCCCCATAAGACTGCGCCCCTAAGGCTGCGCCCCATAAGACAGCGCCCCATAAGGCTGCGCCCCATAAGACTGCGCCCCATAAGGTTGCGCCCCATAAGGCTGCGGCCGATAAGGCTGTGCCCCATAAAGCTGCGCCCCCTTTTGGGCCCCATGGGGCTGCGCCCCATGAGGCTGCGTCCCCCCGGGCCCCCTTCGGGGCCCCACGGGGCTGCGCCCCTTGTGGCGCCCTTGGCGGGGCCCCATGAAGCTACTCGCCTTGCGCCCCCTCGGGGGTGAATCCATTGAATCGAAAAAAACAAATCGGCGCCCATGGATCGAAAAAAATAAAATCGAATCACGTGTTCGATGACGTCACCGATCTACGGACGATGACGACGACCAAGGATATTTACATACAAAGTCTCTTTCCAAATTATAGATTAGATTTAATTAATATTATCTATTAGATGTATTATGAGCATTTATAATAATTGTAAGTAGGTTTTTGAGCTGTTTTTCCTATTATGCTGTACATTAACATGATAATAATATAATACTATGATTACTAACCAAATAAAATAAAATTGTAAAATAGAAAATGATCAGTAGATCAGTAGCTATTAAAATAGATGTAAGATGTTTTGTGAACATAATTTCGTAATAATAAAAATCAAAATCAAAATCATAGTTTTCAATGCATTTTAGAATACTTTCAACAGTATCCACAGAAAGTCTGTTTCTTTCATCTGTCATCGACTTTTTGTTCATAGTTTATGCTACACATTGTTTAATTTTGACTACTTTGAAACTACTGTAGGAATTTAAAACGTAGTAAACCGGGACATTTGGGCGTCCCGAGAGGTTTTTTCGGGACACCAGGATACGAGAATTAAAACTGGTGACAATCCAGATTGATCGGGACGCCTGACAACCCTAGGTTTACCTGTGAGGCCTTCCTGGTATAAAATGTAATAAAAATAAAATATAATTTATGTTTCATCAAAGCATACGGAGAGACATTGCACTTGCATCATTTTGCAAAGACAGACTTTTGTGCAGAGACACGCGGGAAACTTAACCGTCATTATATTATACAAACGCATCGCAGACATATCCACAACCATCCAGTTGTATGATAGTGCCTTCGACTGAAAGTTACACCGGGCAAAAGTTTACCGAAGAAATTGAATGAGAGATAAGGGAGACGAGCGTTCTCCAGTTTAATCGCAAAGTGCCGTGCACGCGCGTATGAAAGACAATCCTTTTAGGGGAAAGTTTCGTATACATATATACTGACACGTCAGAAAGTAAATTGTCTCCGGGGTAACAAGATTTACTGGCGGATCTCTCCTCCATCCTCTCTCTCTCTCTCTCTCTCTCTCATTCCCGTCTTGTTTGCGTAGTAGCAGTAAGCCTATTTGCATGCGAGTCGGTTAACGAATCCGCGCCTATTAGATTACGGCGAGCCTAACCGCCTATCTCTACGTACCTATGTACTATGTAGCTCGGTGGTACGCAAACTTTTATTTTAAACACACCGCCAAATCTTATATTATCCACATATATGTATATGTATATAACAGTTCCTTATGCTCATTCTGAAATTATAAAAATAAATTTAAAAAAAATCCAACTAGTGATCTGTGTGCAAAGGTTTGTGGTTCGCTGTAACGAGAGAGTTTCAAAAGCCGGTTTTCACTTACCGATCACATTCAGCATCACTTCGAAGTTCCTCGTCGGTGAATTCTTAAAGTCGACTCGACACATGTACAAGCCCTCGTCGTCCAATCTGACCGAGTCTATTGTCAGGGCTGCTGGCTTGGACACTGTCACGAAGTAAGCCCTAGGTCCAAATGTAGCTGGGTCTGACCAGTATAGGGCTTTGTTGAAGGCTCGGCCTCTCACGTCGTATCTAAAGGCAAAAAAAATACATATTATTACCAAAAATTTAATTTGATTTTCCCATTTGGAACTCTTATTTTAAAAAAGACGTTTATATATTTATTTTACATAGATATATACCAGGAAGGCTTGCCAGGAAGACCCCAATGCGCCTTCCTGGACAATTAATTACAAATAATGCAGCGATCACTGTATTTCAAGAGGCTGAAGAACACGAAAATAACAATTGATTAATTAATGAATTAATCCATAGAGACATCTATGGATTTAGACTTGTACATATTTTAGACATAGCGGGCAGGATGTTTTTTGCCAATTTGATGGAGGAACCGTTTCAACGATGAAATCAGATAAATTGGCAAACTCTGATTGGAAACTATTGACTTGGAGTCACAAATATCCACGTCTGATCAGCAGCATTAAATATTAGAATGAGATCGAACCCGGTAACCTATCATTGCTAAACATAAACGCAAACACCGAGCCATAATGCTGGCATATGCATATGTATATTTCGTATATTTAAAGCAAAATGGTGATATGTCTACTAGACTACTATTTTGAACCATCTTATGTTTTTTCATCGGTATGTTTGACCGATAGAAACACATTTGATATTCTTATGTACATATAGGTATGTATGCAGTAGCAACTGTCAACATGGCCAATTAGTGGGTGAACAATCCACAGTATGGGCATATTTCATTTTATTTTATTTTTACATAGATATATACCAGAACGGCTTGACAGGAAGACCCCAACGCGCCTTCCTGGACAATTAATTACAAACAATGCAGTGTTTTATTATTACATAAATCACTGTATTTACAGAAGCTGAAGAACACGAAATAACAATTAATTAATTAATTAATTAAATAATTAATCCATTGATACATTTATGGATTTTAATTTTTTACATAATTTTTACAAATTGTATATACAATAAATACAGAAGATTTGTGATAATAGGAAAGATGATTTATTGTCAGTTTTGAGGAACCGTTTCAACAATGATCAGATAAAATTGGCAAACTCTGATAAGAAATAAATATGCAATTGACCTGTTCAGAAGTACAACTTAACATATTAACTATTTATTTACGGAATAAATCAGACACGGCTACTGACGGATTTCAAATCAATTCTGATCAAAATATATTGTTAATGTAGTATAATATCGATGCGGTGCAAACGATCGAAAAGCACTAGACAGACTGAACCACAGATTCACGACACGTGTACCTTATGCGTGCGCACTGCTCGCACTTACACTAAGCGAAATCTACCCAAAGTCCCAACATACCTACCCTGTATAAGTTCTGTGCTTCTGATACTTTAGTTCCGAATTTTGCCTTATGAAATTATTATAAAGATCCAACTCAATTTTAATAATTGCATCTGTGCACATCAAAAGGTTACTCGTCATCTGATGTGCAATTTTTCATTCGTGAAGTCGAGAATTGCGTTTAAAGCGAATACTGTTTATACGTTAATACGTTTATAGTGAACACTGGAAGGCTTTGTTAAAGCCGGTTATAATTTATGATTCTCTTTCGCGCGTAAAATATTTTTTAATTTATTTTGATATAATGTAATAAGAATAGGATAAAGGAAAATAAGAGCCATTTATGTAAAACTAAAATTTGATTGTTTTTCAGTTGTATAAAATTGGTTATTATCGCTTTAGTTTCCATGAAAAATGTATTTAAAATTTAAACATATGTACATATATCGAAATAAATAATTAAAATTGCATAAATTAGAAATACACATTAAGTTCTATCCAAATTGAAGGAAAGTCACACGAAAGAAATACACACACACACACATACCCACATTCAGTGTTAAAATATATATATATGTAGTTCTAATTTTAACATTTTAATGTTAAAATTGTATTTCAAATTTAAAGCTGTGTAGTTATGCATATCGTAACAAATAATTGGAATTGCATAAATTAAAAATACACATTTTAAGTTCAATCCAAATTGACGGAAAGTTTCGTGTACAGAATAAAATAAAAAATTCACATGAAAGAAATACACACACACACATTCAGTGTTAAAATATATATAGTTCTAATTTAAACATTTTAATGTTTACTTTACGTTATTTTAAGCAAGGTAATTCGATCTGCCACATTTAATTTTGATAAAGCGAACCGTGAAATTTTTAATACGCTCGCATATGTGTATGTACATATATACGTATATTTTTAAGTAAGTACCCGCCTGAAAAATAAATAAATCGACTGGTTAGTGCTGAAATTGCGGTAATTTATTCCGGCTATAGATCGGATCTAGACGGGTATCTAATCCACAATCTCGATTCATGGTGTAATGTGTTAAGATAAACAGCCGTTCTTTTATATTGCGGTTGACTTTATTGCCGATTTATATGCAAATTCAACCGAAAACCCCCAAAGCGCGACACCTACCGAAAAAAAGTCGGGTGGGAAAATATTATAAACTAATTTTCAAAACCCGCGTTCATATAATAATACCTGCGAGATAAAAGCGCCCCCCGAATTAAGAATTGAACGAAGGTCCTGACCCATCCATTTTTAACGGTCAAGATGCCTTTGGGGTTTTATCGAGGGGAAAAAAAAGTCCCACGACCATTACAATAACACTTATCGGTACGTTCGCGATTGAGTCGTATTGTTTCGATTTGGATTCGAATAAAAATTTAAAACCCTCCATTTGAAATTCCCCTCCGCCCTCCCCCCCCCCCGTCCATACGTTTTATTGATATAACGATTTTATTGGTAGGGTTTGTTTTCACGACGACGACGGCTGCAAATAAATACGACATTTTATTGCTCAGACTGTACTCAGTACCGACGAGGAGCTCACTTTAAATTGTATCGTTAGATATAACGTACCTAATGTTGCTTTTCGAGCTGGTATTTTATCATCAATAACGGACGTCGACAAATAAAATAAACTTTTAATGCCTGCGTTTTTAAATCAACACTATACGAGTATATCATTCATTTGAAGCCTTCAACTTTATATATTTTATTTTTATTATTATTTTTTTATTTAATTTACACCACGAAGGCCTAGCAGGTAACCCCAATGCGCCTTCCTGGCCAAAGACAATTATATAAACATATATGTACACCATCCATATATACACAAATACTTACACGTATACACAAATACACATACATACATACATACATAAATATAAAAATACACATATATACATATACATACATACACACCTACACATATATATATATATTCACATATACATACATATTCATATATATATATATATATATATATATATATATTTTTTTTTTTTTTTTTTATTCTAAACAGACCATTGTGGCATAACAGGAATTCCTAAGGCGCCACAATGGTCAAAAACATAACACAAACAAAACAAAATAACAATTAAACACAAATCAATACACAACGAAAATAATATACCCATCAATTATACATAAAAAAAAATACATTTGAACATAAACATAAATACATCCATACATAAACATAAAAAACAGCATTTAATAATAACAGATAAAGTAAAAATATCAAATAAAAAAATATATAGCATAAGGAATGCCTTGCACCTACAGGCAGTTTCAATAAATATGTAAGAAACAACTACAAATACAAAACATTCCTGTAAGGCCCAAATGGAAGAGAGTTAATCAAAATTTCACTCATAAATCACAATCAATCATGAAAACAATGATGAGCGCAGACTACCAGATAAATGGGTTAGAGTAATTTCCGACAATTTACGCTCACTAAGGTGGAAAATATCACATTCAGTCTCGGCAGCAACGATTTCATTAAGAAGTCGGATAGCTCTTGGAATAGGAGCCATTCGAAAAAGGACTGTGCGGGCAGGAGGTACAGCCAGCAAATGATGATGTCTACCACGCACATAGTGATTAGGGACATAAAGCCCCAACTGCTCCAGCAACAACGGGCATGACGTATTACCACGTAAGAGCAGGAGAACGAAACGAATTAATGAGAAGTTTCTCCGAAGTTCAAGGGAATTATACCCAAGCATGCCCAAAAGGAAAGGAGTGGGGTAGAGATATGGGTAATACCCATATTCTTTCCTATATAGGATACGAAGAAATGCTTTTTGCACTTTCTCAATCATCAGAGAGTAATTTGCTTCATGCGGATTCCACACAATCGCATTATACTCTAGCTTATATATATGTACATATACACATACACATACAATACATACATTCATATACATACAAACATTATACATGCATAAACACATAAATACACATAAATAAAGATAAATTACTCATATATATATAAAAATAAAAAATTGCATACATATATAAATAAAGATAAAACCAACATACATACACATTATGCTAAATAATAAAATTACAAAATGAAAACAACATGTGTAAATATGTATGTAGCTAGAAGTCATTTCAAATATGCTGCCTGACAGAACTGTATGATGCAGTAAAAACATCAAGGCTCCCAGAAAGCAGGTTAAATAAACGAATGGCTCTTGAAAGGGGATGAGTCATCAAGCACATTAGCTCTGGCCCGAATAGGCAGGAATAGATAATAATATGTACTCTAGCTGAACCTGGTTCCCTTTCCTGTTCCCGTTCCCGTTCCCATTCCCGTTCCAGTTCCAGTTTCAAGTGATGGTTGGAGCTCAACTAACGTCTCTTAAGAGACGTCATAAACCAACTGGTAACGTGATTACCCACGAACACAATTCCTTGACTACACAATGGCGCTTCAAATTTTCGCGTTGATAAAATCATAATTACAAATATTATTATTAAGAGGTTATTTCCTTTTTTTTCACAGCAAGCTTCCCGGATATGCATACAACAAATCCTGAAAGTTCCATCGTAATCGGTTGAGTGGTTTAGGAGCCTATACGAGACAGACAGATAGACAAACAGACATTCTATTTTATATATTATATAGCTGAACCCGGCATGCGTTGCCATGTCACAATAACGGCTGCAATTCCCGTTACCGTTCTCATTCCCGTTCCCGATTTTATTTTACCAATCAAGTGGAAATGTCTAGCACCGCCTTAAATTTTCGTTACATGTCAAATTAAAATAAATAGATATAATGTAACCTTTAATATTTGCACTCACGGAAATACATGTCTGCCAATACTCTTCCCATAGCTTCGCCAGAATATGCAGAATTTGCGGTAGCGATAAAATAATTTTCTCTTGTCAACGCACTGTGATCGAATGATAAAATGGTCGTTTTGCCTAGTGACCTGATGTCTTTCGCCAATAGTGTCATAAATGAACCTTCAAAATCTCCTTTGTGGTTTGTACTTTTACGAAGCGTCTTGTTAATTTAGTTTTAGCTTGTTCTGCTACAGCTTCCCGGACAATGCATACAGCAAATCCTGAAAATTCCATCGTAATCGGTTGAATGTTTTAGGAGCCTTTTTTTATTTAAATGTATAAAATGGTAGTTTCCTACTTTACCTATCAATAAAAACACTGGTAATGCAAATGTTCCTTTGTTTTTGTATTTGTTAATTTTTTCGCTTTCCGTTTGTTAAGGCTTTCCATTGCATTGCCCGCGACCTAATACGAATTTGATTTCTTCAGTTGGCAGACGTCGCGTTTCAAATAATGGTTGGAGTTGGCTGACTTGTATATCGCGTTTCAAGTGATGGTTGGAGATCAAACAACGTCTTTTCAAAGCCGTGTGTAGTCAAAAACCAACTGGTTGTCGTGGTTGTCAACAAACAAATTTCCTTGACAACAATGGCGCTTCATACTCTCGCGTCGATAATACGAATGACGAATCGTAATTACGAATATTATTATTAAGAGGTATTTTCCCGTTTTTTTTTCACAGAAATCTTCCCGGACATACATACAACAAATCCTGAAAGTTTCATCGTAATCGGTTCAGTGGCTTAGGAGCCTATTCAAGACGGACAGACAGACAGACAGACATTGATTTTTATATATATAGATATAAATACATATGTACATGCAATAGCATTAGTACAACCACCAAGCTATACTGCTGGCTGAATATATATTGTATTAAACTAAAGACTCTTTGAAGTCAATGTTGTATGTAAGCTAAATCGAATTTTGGTCATTTTTGTATATAACTGATGTTTTGTTATAATCAGCGAGACTATAGAAGTTTATTAGTATGATTTTTAATCAAATATCTTGGTTAGTGTCTTAGTAATATACATATATATAGTGAACTAAATATAAGATATATACATATTTGACATCAAGATTTAATTTTATGGAGATTTTCATAGAAATAAGAATAAAACTACATATTATATCAAATATCAAATCACTTAGAGCTTGGATTTTTATTCTAAACTAGTTACTCTGCAATAAGTTGTAAATAATCAATATTTGAAAATGCGAAAATCAAGACGTTTTTTTGCACCTTCATTTATGACGCATCAATTTTTGAACATAACCTCTCGGGTTAGGGGTCAAGATAAGTAACGAAAATAAAGCACTATTTTCTATATAAGTAGGTTTAAATAATTATAAGTAAGTACTGTATCACATTTTACGACTATTTGGTTTCGATTGGATGTATGTATGCACATATGTAAGATACTTTTCTTCTCAAATAGATAAAATTGCTTAATTTTATGTATGAGTTTGGAAGCAAACAGTTCTCTTACTGTAGAAAATAGTACAAACATATTTTAAAAATCGAGTTGAGTAAAATAATTAGACGTTTTAATAATTGTTCGTACAAATTTTCTATATTATTGGTAAAACATCTCGTATACAGATATATTATTGTACTATTGTAATACAATATATGTAGTTACGAGTTGATTCAAATTAATCAAAAATAAAGTAATGATTCAACGCTAATGTAATGTCATATCATATTCATTTTATCAAATGCCAAAAGGTGAGCAAATCGATCGACCAATCAACAACTAAAACGAAATCAATCAATCAATCAATCAAAATTAGATCAATCTTACTGGGAGAGTAATACTGAGAATATTTCATGTCTAAATAAATATATGTACATATGAGCCGCTATATTTGAAAGTGGCAGAAGTCCAATTTTCAGATCCAAAAACACTATTTCAGTTTGTCTTCATTCACAAATTGATATCACTACTTTTATTTTTATTTCATTTTTATTAATTCAATTAATCATGTACAATCGCCTAACAGATTGCATCCACAGTGACGAGTCTACTTTTACAGATCAAGAAACATATCAAATTACATATAATTCATAACCATTATATACTTTTACATTTTTGTAGACGACATCTATTGTAAATCATTGCAAATTATATTGCAATAATTTTTAATTATATAATACGATCAATAAGCATTTTTTACAGTATGAATATTTTTATATAATACATTAATCATCCACAGAGACATCAATGGATACATTTTTTGCAGCATTTTTGTATACAATCGGCGAATCATGAAACACTGAACAACTCAAGGTTTGCGATAGAAATTGGGGAGGGATTGCCAATTTTACAGGAACCGTTCAATAAAAATCAGAAAAATTGGCAAATTCCGATAAGAAACGATCGACTTCGACAAACCAAGGTCTAGTGGGAATCGAACCCATGACACTGCACGAAAGCATAAGATGCAACCACTAGGCCACGCTGCTGCTTTTAATTTGACATGTCCAAAATCTCAGAAAAGCAGAATAAACCGGTTACAAGCCACCAGTATTTTTAAATATTGTAATACGCAAAACATTATATTTTATGTTTTGCGAGGTATCATCTCTGGAAAGAGGACTTACCTCATTTTATTTTTTACATACCTCCTTTTTGACAATACTACCAACTGGTCACTAATTATATCTATCACAAAGTGTAGTTCTATTCAAGCATATACATAATATCTATATATATATATATATATATATATATATATATATATATATATATATATATATATATATATATATATATATATATATATATATATATATATATATATATATATATATATATATATGTAGATATGTGTGATTTCGATTTTGGATGTACCTACCCTTAAGGTCAAAAATAGATCAGATTTGATACGTTCATATGTATGTATGTATGTATTGTTATGTACTTTGCTTATCAATGTAGACGACTAATCGTTAGGGATTAGATACACTATTGATTTGTAGCACACCCAATTTAATAAGTAGCACCATTGATTTGTGGCACACCTAATTTAATAAGCAATACCATTGCTTTATAGCACACCTTAAACACTGACTAACCAAAATTGTACGACAGGTGTCTTCAACACTTCATCGTTTTAAAGAAGATTATATAAACTCATTACTGTTAGAATTTAAGTTAGTCATCACCATCGACTCCGCAAGTGACAGTTAGTCATCACTAAAGGGCGGATAGAGATCGTGCTTTTTCCAAGAATCACGCCGTTTTGGGTTTATTCACAAAGCTAGAGTGCAATAACTAATAACTAAAAATAAAACTATCACTGTTTGATCTGTGTACATATATGAAGCCTGTATTGGTTAGAAAGTTTGTTTTGATTTGAGGTTATGGGTTAAACGTCATTCTGTCAGATTCACCGAACAGTGTTGCCACCCTGTATAAAGGCCGGTGTGGCAACACCCAAGACCGTTGGCTCAGCAAGCCTCCACAAAACTATAAATATTTATATATATAAGAGATAACGAGAACCTATAAAGCAAATTTTATAAAATATAGAGTGAAAAAAGAAAAAGTTATAGGCGTTTAAATAATTAAAATTTGACAGCGAGATGGCAGGGCGAAAAGTAATGAAACTACCGATCTGAATGATGAATGTGACAGATAAACGTCACCGTGTAATACGATGCAGTATTTTCAAACGTGTCTAATACCATATTTTTTCACCATCGTAATTGAGGATGATACCTTAACTTATACTGATGACCAAAATGAGCAATATGGCAAAGTATAAAAACGATCGGATAAAAAAAGGTTCGGCGAACCTTTAACAAAGGTTCATCATAAAAATGAACAATGCACGACGAACAATAAACAAAGAACGGGACGCTTCCGGTCCTACCTCTAGTCATCACCATCGACTCCGAGAGTGGTAGTCGATACCATCGAGACTCCGAGAGTAGCAGTCAACACATCAGCAGCAGAAAAAAAAAAGGTTCGGCGAACCTTTAACAAAGGTTCATCATAAAAATGAACAATGCACGACGAACAATAAACAAAGAACGGGACGCTTCCGGTCCTACCTCCAGTCATCACCATCGAGACTCCGAGAGTGATGGTCATCACCATCGAGACTCCGAGAGTGGTAGTCGATACCATCGAGACTCCGAGAGTATCAACACATCAGCAGCAGAAAAAAGTTATAAAGTGAAACAGTTCTACGTATCTCATTTAAATTCTCCGTTACATAATTCTTCTTCTTCTTGTTAATGCCTTGTCCGCATCCGGACGCTGGCGACCACCTCGTCGATTATTTGAATATATCCGCATCGGTCTTCAGCGGCTCGGAACAGATCTTCGGCGCTCATATCGGTCCACATGCACATATTTCGAAGCCAAGATAACTTTTTCCTGCCAATCCATTTTTTTCCTTCTATTTTCCCCATGGTTATCAAACGGAGAAATTCGTATTTTGGACCCCGTATCATGTGTCCGAGGTACTCCATCTTTCTCCGCCTGATGACAGAAACAAGTTCCCTGCCTCTCCCCATCATGCCGAGGACAGCTTCGTTTGATATCTTTTTGGTCCACGGAATCTTCAGCATACGCCTATAGACCCACATCTCAAAAGCTTCAATGCGGTTGATCATCTTGGTTTTTAGAGTCCACGTCTCACATCCGTGTAGTAATACTGTCCAGACGTAGCTCTTCGCGAATCTCAACCGCGTATGAAGATTGAGATGCTTGTTTGTAAGCGCCGCCTTAATTTTTACAAATGCTGTTCTAGCCATCTCGATGCGGATTCTTAGATCTTCATCTGGGTTCTTCTCTTCATTCAGCCAGGTACCCAGGTATTTGAATCTTTTTACTCTTTCTATCACCTCACCATCCAAAGTTAGATTCCCGGTGTCTGTTTGCATTCTATCTACTATCATAAATTTTGTCTTCTTTAGATTTATGCGCAGACCTCTTCGATTGCTTTCTTGATGTACACGGTCTAGAGATCTTTGCAGGTCTGCAAAATTTTCAGCGACTAGTGCCGTGTCATCAGCATATCTTATATTGGTGATCGTCTCGCCGCCCACCTTGATGCCCTCCGCCTCTTGGAGAGCATCGTGGAAGATGGATTCGGTGTAGGTGTTAAAAAGAGTAGGTGATAGGATGCATCCTTGCCGATAGGATAGGATAGTCTTGAGATAGGAATCTCATCAGTTAAATAATTAAATTGTACCAATTAGATAAATATAACGTAATAATAATAATAAATAAATCTTGCATAGTTAACCATAGTTAACCAAGTAGTATTGTATATAAAGATTAATACTTCACAGCCTCGATAAAAGATATATTCGAATGCATAATATTGTTCGTATCGGTATGGAGTACGGGTACGATATATTTATATGTAAATGGGCGGTGGGTGGGCGGGGAGTGGGCGGTATAGGTCGGACATCTACGTCGTGGTTGTAATCTGACCGAGCCCGCCTTGCTAATCCAATAATAGCGTTTTGTGCAAATACGGGTCGGTTTATGGGCGGGAAACACGCGCTGCGGGCCAATAATGCACTCTGCAGCCGATGCACCGGAATTGCAACACCTTGTTAATTTTGTCCTGATGGTCGTTCAAAGTCACTCTTTTATGTTGTATTAAAATACACATGTGTGCGGAAGCTTTCATGACTTTATGAGCACGTTTTATGTATCTGACATACATTTTATTTTATTTTTTTATTTAATTTACCCCAAGAAGGCCTAACAGGTAAACCCAATGCACCTTCCTGGCCAAAGACAATTATATAAACATATATGTACACCATCCATATATACTTACACGTATACACAAATACACATACATACATACATAAATATAAAAATACACATATATACATACACACCTACATATATATATATATATATATATATATATATATATATATATATATATATATATATATATATATATATATATATATATATATATATAAATATATATATATATATATATATATATATATATATATATATATATATATATATATATATATATATATATATATATATATATATATATAAATATATATATATATATATATACATATATATATATATATATATATATATATATATATATATATATATATAGATATATATATATATATATACATATATATATATATATATATACAGTGGCGGACTGGGACTGAAATCAGTGCATGCCAGGAGTCAAAGGGGGGCCCCCCAGGGTAAAAAAAATTTGTCCCCCCCCCCCCCATATAACAAAATTTTCTTCTTTCCACCACGTCAGGGACGTCATTTCAGCTTTTTCTTGGGGGGGCAGGCAAAGATTGGTCAAATTGAATTTTTTTCCAAAAAATCTTTTTTATATCGGAATAAAAATGGAAAATATTCTTTGAATACACCTAATTGAGTTATAAAATATGAAAAAAAATAAGCTTATTTTTGAAAAAGTAATTATAAAAAAATATTATGTAAAGAGAAAAAAGCGCCGCAGGCGAAAATTTTTTTCCACAAATCTTCACATGGTCAACATTAATCGACCATCAAACTGAGTCATCAAAAAACTATCAATTAACTTAATTTCTACCAACTGTCTTTTCACTTTATCTATGTACATGTACGTAATAACAATAGATAAAGTTTTGTTTTGTTTCTCTTCAAAGCACATAGCAGCGATTATTTTATTAGTTACCCAAAAGTAACATACATAAGAAATAAACGTAGCATTCATAGATCCGTAGTATCTCATTAATCATTAAATTCATAATATTTTCTAAATTCACACTATTCCTTAGTTTAGAGGTGCGAGTGCCCCCCTATGGCCACCCCAAATTACGTCCCTGAAAAAAATGCATAATATTTTCAATGAATGTTAATCGAAAATCGGGATTTTGGGGAGGGGGCCCCTATCCTATATTTCTATTTACATGAATGTGTCTAAATTAGGAATAGATTTTATATTCGGAAACTGTTTAAAATTGTGTATTTAAATCTTACTATATCATCGAAGTATAATCAAATGTTATTTTGAAAGTATGAAGTAAATTTAAATCGCTGGTTGATGATGAATCGTCCTATCAAAATTGTTTTATGCAATTATATTTATATTTTTCACGAAAATTTGTTTATTCCCATTTTTATTTCAGTAGTTAGTTGTTACATAGGTATTGGTATATACATAATATTGAGGTTGGAAATGGGCCCGGCAAAAGGGCCCACGCAAATGTTGAAACTTACATTTCGAGCCTAATAAAAAAAGTTAACCGATCCTTGGGCTGTTAAAGCAGGTATTAGTTGTTTGTGTATATCGTAAGAAATTTGTTTTGTTGAAATACCCAAACTTTAGGTCCCAAAGTTGCAATATCCTATAAATAGTTAAAAAGTTATTTAATTTTACTGAGGGCCCATATTTTCTAACAGATAGTGGGGCCCACATGCCATCGGGCATGTTCGCTTGTATGGCCAGTCCGCCACTGTATATATATATATACATATATATATATATATATATATATATATATATATATATATATATATATATATATATATATATATATATATATATATATATATTCACATATAAATACATACACATATACATATACATATACACATACACATACATTACATACATCCATAAACATACAAATATTATACATGCATATACACATAAATAAAGATAAATTACTCATATATATATATATATATATATATATATATATATATATATATATATATATATATATATATATATATATATATATATATATATATATATATATATATATATATATATATATATATATATATATATATATATATATATATATATATATATATATATATATATATAAATAAAAAAATAGCATACATATATAAATAAAGATAAAACCAACATACATACACATTATGCTAAATAATAAAATTACAAAATGAAAACAACATGTGTAAATATGTATGTGGCTAGAAGTCATTTAAAATATGCTGCCTGACAGAACTGTATGATGAAGTAAAAACATCAAGGCTCCCAGAAAGCAGGTTAAATAGTCGAATGGCTCTTGAAAGGGGTGAGTCATCAAGCACATTTTTTCTGGCCCGAATAGGCAGGAATAGAGTTCTGGAGCGAGATTCTCTCAGTTTCTCAGGTACTCTAAGTTTAAGATTACACAGAACTTCAGGAAGATGACATTCACCCGTTAGAATTTTTAGAAAAAGCTTACCAAGATGATTGTTTCTACGTATACATATACATACATACTTAGCGGTAGCTGCACGTAAGCAACAGTACGAAAAGTATTCCTTGGTACATTCTATACGGACATATTCATGAACGTGGCGTAGACGTAACAGCAGTAGCCGATAAAATCTATTTATACTTTACAGCAGTACCATAAAGTATCGAGCAAAACGGTTTTATTCAGCCACCGTGGAAACATTCACGCGCGAAGTGACGTCATAGTAGCGAGTGCACGCGTACTAATGATAGTGCGCATGCGCATATGAATATTTTCGGAAACGTCATATTGTGACAATATTGACTGGACGATACGGCGCAAGCAATATTGTGCCGTATCGTCGCACTCTGTTATATAAATTTAAGTCGATTTTGCCTTGAACTCGTCCAAAACAAGTATGTATGAAGTGCCGAAAATGGTCGGTGTTGTATAGATGCGATCTATTCACATTATACAGCAGTACATGTCACTGAAACGTATCAAACAGAATTCTATTTTCTTTGCCCACTGTGGAAATATTCACGTATGACGTGACGTAATAGTGGCGAGTTCACCTGTACTAACAAAAGTGATGCCATGTGCATATTAATATTTTCGGAAACGTCATATTGTGACAGTATTGACTGGACGATACGGCGCAAGCAATATTGTGCCGTATCGTCGCGCTCTGTAATGTAAATGTAAGTTGATTTTGCCTTGCACTCATCCAAAACAAGTATGTATAATGTGCCAAAAACGGTCGGTGCTGTATAGTATTGATAGAAGTAGTCCTTTCGGTGCAGTGTTGTGTCGAGCTGTTGAAGTTGCACGTAAACAGCAGTACGAAAAACATTCTTTAGTACATTCTATGTGGACACATTCATATTTTCCGTAATGTGTATGTGACGTATGCGAAACAGCATTAGCAGATACGATATCTTCACACTATACAGCAGTGCATGTCACTGAAACGTATCACTGTGGAAATATTAACGTTTGACGTGACGTAATAGTGGTTAGTGCACCCGTAGTAACGAAAGTGCTGCCATGTGCATATGAATATTTTCGGTAACGTCACATTGTGACAATATTGACTCGACGATACGGCGCAAGCAATATTGTGCCATATCATCGCGCTCTGTTATGTAAATGTAAGTTGATTTTGCCTTGCACTAATATTGTAACAATACTGATTCGACGATACGACGCAAGCCTTATTGAGCCGTATTGTCGCGCTCTATAATGTCGATTTTGCAGCGCTATGTAATTTCGTAAGCCGATTTTGCTATGCTATGTAATTTTGCATTGTACTCAGCCGAACCGAAACGTGTTTCTGTATAGTATGAAAAGAACTGTCGTCTACGTGAGCTACTGTCGTTTGTATTATAACTCAGTGAATATGAGATGCTGTAAATTCGAATTCTGTAAGAAATTGGACAGGGTTACCAATTTGTTGAAACCGTTTCAAGCGTATCCAAGGTCAGGACAGCAGCACAGCCAGGGATTGAACCCGTGACCACAAAATTGAAATAATTACACGCTTACCATTACTCTGCGCTGCTTGTTAAACTTAACAACCCAAAGCACATATGTATGTATGTTTAGCCAATAGATTTAAGTAGAATATACATATGTACATATATGTCACAGTGAAATTATATTTCAAGTGAAAATATATTTTCACTGACGTTTCAGTGAATTCATAACGAGTTACATTTTCAGGGTTGGTTTTATTCATTTAAGATTAGATTGTTAGGGTTGGTATTATTTAAGGGTTAGTATAGGTTAGGTTGACTAAGTTGTTAGGGCTAAATTTATAGAGTTAAACGTTGTAAATTCATTGTTTGATACATTTTCACTGCTTGAATTGGTGAAAATATATTTTCACTAGTCAAAATATATTTGCACTAGTGAAAATAAATTTTGACCTAAAATATGCTTTCACTCTAACATATATACGTTCAATTACACTCATTTCACCTTCATCAGTTACACAACTTTACAAACACCATTCATTCTAGCTCACTTGGACAAATTATCGAATGCATATATGAAAACAGTACATGTGAATATATCACTCATGTATTGTACACATGTACATCTAATACTAACTTAGTTCAAAGCAGCATACTTGAGTCGAATTCCAGATCGAATATTTGAATGCGTGGCTAAGACAGGGGAAGGAAAAGGGACACAGAGGGACACTCGATCAGCACGAGAGGGACAGAGGGACCTGTTTGGGGCAATAGAATTAATTTCGAGTCGTTTTTGTAGTGGCTCGGTGAATTTAAATGCCGAGGTTTATGGGTCACGGTCGACGTGGTATAATAACAAGTATCGATTCCATAATTCACCACACCCTCCCCTTTCTTCCCCCTCCCAACAATCCCTTTCCTACAAAACTTTCCAATACCCACTGAAAATTCCATGATCCCTGGGAATTGAATCGACACCTACAAATATCAAAACTTTCAAGTGCCGGTTCACCGAGCGGATTATTGCCGGGAAAGCTCTCCCTCTTGTTCTTACCCTTTCCCGTTCCCCTTATCATTCTTCAATTTTCCGTCAAGGCTGCGCGTGGGACTTGTTTTAATCCAATCGAACCCACCCCAACTACTGTCGGGGGATTTTTGAATGTTGTAATAATTAAAGATCAATTATTATAGTCAACAACTTTCGAAGCAATGCAACAACAATGATAAAATATTTCAAGTCTAAATTCGGAATAAAAATATATCTATAGTTAATACGAGTATGTACATATTTTTAATAAACAAAAATTGAATATGCATTTAAATTCATATTATTACTCAACTTTTCTCCAGAAATGTATAAATATGGAAACACGTCTATTAAATTTTTTTTCCCTTTATAAACATACTAGTGGTTTTACCCGGCGTCGCTCGGTATTTGTTATATAAACCGCTTAAAGATGGTTACTCTAATAGTTAACATTAATTTGTTTTTACTAACCTCTTATACGTTTCACATGGTTTTCGTGTAAGCAGTCATTTTTTATATCCCTTATCTCTTATCCGATCGTTTTCATACTTTGCCATATTGCTCATTTTGGTCATCAATATAAGTTAAGGTATCATCCGCAATTACGATGGTGAAAAAATATCGTATTATTTTATTCAATTTATTTTAATCAAAAACAAAATATTTAACGACAGCCAATCAGAAACGAATGTATTTTTTATATATAGGGGAATCGGAACTGAAATCGGAATTGGAACTGAAACAGGATTCTGGATCCGGAACTGAAATAGAAGTCTTGATCCGGAACTGAAAAAGGAATTGGGATCCGGAACAGAAAAAGGAATCGAAATAGAAAACGGAATCGAAATAGATATCGATATCGTCGTCATAGGAAATTTGATTTTTTCGATAACGTCACGGATCCTACGAACCAAAACTTACATACATACATACAAAGTCTCTTTTAAAATTATATATTAAATATTATATTTATCCCTTTGATCGAATAAATTGACTAAAACGTCAATATTTATATAATATTCTCATATATATGTACGTATATATTATACTTCATTATATTCGTAAGGTATTTAGATAGACATTTTCGCGTCCATTGTTTATGAACGAGCACACGAAAATACAACGGAGGAAAAAAAGAAAATAACGTATTTTCGTTGTTTGTAAGGTTTGTTTGTTTTTCCGATCGCCTAGATTTATTTTTGCGGTTCACGGAAATCATACTGAAAGTGAATTAGCAACCTGAAAAAAATAAGACTCATACAAGGAAATCCACTCTTCGATGAATACGCGATATCTATTTTATATGTAAACGTAATAATATTTTATTCTATCATACAATATAGGTAATTAATATTAACTCAATCAATACAATCGAAATAACCCATAGTAACAAAAAAACAAATGAATGCGTAACTACATATGTAGCTTAAGATTTCAATGATTTATTTATCTTCGTCACCATTTTCTTGTACATTTGCTTTAAAAAGACAATTTGAATTAACAATCGTTTTTTTATTATAATCATCTGTGAAAATTCATAAAAAAATACATACATTTCAATTATAATTTTCATGCCATCATACAGATTGTCTGTAAGTCATCAATAGTGTTCTAAGGCCTCTTTATTGCTCTTAAGTATTGTAACGTAAGAATTTCAGACAAATATAAAATGGAAAATTCCCAGCTTGTAAGCTTGACTTTAAGAAAAATAGAACAATGTCTGATCTTATGACAAAAAGAGGGTAGATAGCCAATTTGTTAAGAACCATTTGAACAATAAGCTTTACTTTATTTTTATCTCTATCGAACATTTACACTCGCCTTTATAGATCGCTCCAAGGCGACGAATGTACTTCTACAGATACAATACAATAATACAATCAATACTAACATTTTTATACAATGCGAATTCATACAATCCAAACGTCATCCACAGTGTTTTTTTATAGAAATTGGCGAACCTCAATCCGCTGAATAAATTGAGATTTACAAGAGAGATTGGAAAGTAATGAAAATGTATAGGAACCGTTTCAATGAAAATCGGAAAAATTGGCAAACTCTGAAAGGAAACAATTGGCCTGGAGTCACAAACCAAGATGTAGCCAACAGCTACTACTGGGAATTGAACCGTGACCAACATATAATATACAACCGCATAATATGCTTATCACTAGTCCACGCTGATGGTTAGCAAGATCAGATAAATTGACAAACTCTGGCAAGAAACGATCGACTTGAAGTTGCAAACACATTACAATCGAGGTTTAACCAGTGCTTGAACCCAGCCATACTAAGGGTTTGGTGCATCCGCTCTAAAATCGCCAAACAAACGAACGACAGATTAACAGAACGGAAGCTTTAAATGTAATTCTCGTTTTCTCGAATGATAGATTGCACATCAGATGACGAGTAACCTTTCAATGTGCACAGAGGCAATTATTAAAATGATAATTATTAAAATTGAGTTGGATCTTTCTGGCGAGTTTAAAAAGGCAAGATTCGGAACTTATTGAATCTTGCCTTATTAAACTTGCCTGAAAGATCCAACTCAATTTTAATAATTACCATTTTAATAATTGCATCTGTGCACATCGAAAGGTTACCCGTCATCTGATGTGCAATCTATCATTCGAGAAGACGAGAATTGCATTTAAAGCAGCCGTCCGTTAATCTGTTGTTCAATTTGTCTGGCGATTTTAGAGCGGATGCACCGCATCCGAAATCAGCATTCAGCCGCGTGGTTTGCAACCATTTGCAGCAAACCCTGAGCTGATAGCAGATATTTAAAGCTAAAGCTAACTGCGGATAGCCCTCTATTTATATACATATACATAATATAATACATTTAAGTGGAGGATGGCCATAATAATATGAAGATTGTCCAATGTACTCTCACGAATTGATGTAGTTGAATGCCCAGAATATCTAAAGTTGAAAAGAGACTCTGGCCAATGCGACTCATACTATTCAAATATTAATATATAAGTGTTGAATTGACAAAGCTTAAGCCGAATTCAAAGGCAAACCAAGCAAATCTTGGCGAGATTTTTCCTCGTACACATTACTTCCCGTTATCAATTACGCTTTGGTCTATTCGAATAATGGAATCTGTCGTGCTATTGTTCTAAATTAGGTTATGCACAAAGTTCTGAGGCTTATACTATAATAATAATTAACGGCAACAATGCGCGGAGGCCGGGGTCCGTACCGGTTCAGTTCCGTGCCGCGCTCAACGACCCGAAGGCACGGAAATTCAGCGGCCGAGTTTTGGCCATAACTCGACAACTTTACGTCCCGCATTTCGCCAGGGCATATGCGCGACGACGGCCGACCGGTTCAATCTTTCGAATTAATCTCCAAGTGCGAGATGCGCGCGCACGGTTCGCGAGACCCTATCCGCGAACCGGTTCCAGGCCGTGCTTAGTCGCGATTAGTCGAATTTGCCAATTTCCTGAAAATCTGCGAGAACGTGTGCTGCGCGCCGAACGCATGTACATATGTACATACATACATGCAGGTGTAGGGGGAAAATTGAGAAAATTTCTCATACTTGGATTACTACCGGTATGGCTGAAAAGTTTTCGTGATTTATGTACATATGTGTACGTTTATTAAAATACAGTTCTGACATTCAAATCACATATACATATATACACATGTGTGGCATATTATTAATCTATCTACATATATATTTTATTTATTGAAAAATCAACAGACAACAGGATGCAGATATTTATTTATTTATTTTAAACAGACCATTGTGGCATAACAGGAATTCCTAAAGCGCCACAATGGTCAAAAAATATAACACAAAAAAGAAAAAAAACAAAATAACAATTAAACATAAACATAAATACATCCATACATACATAAAAAATAGCATTTATAATAACAGATAAAGTAAAAATATCAAATAAAATATAGCATAAGGAATGCCTTGCACCTACAGCCAGTTTCAATAAATATGTAAGAAACAACTACAAATACAAAACATCCCTGTAAGGCCCAAATGGAAGAGAGTTAATCAAAATTTCACTCATAAATCACAATCAATCATGAAAACAATGATGAGCGCAGACTACCAGATAAATGGGTTAGAGTAATTTCCGACAATTTACGCTCACTAAGGTGGAAAATATCACATTCAGTCTCGGCAGCAACGATTTCATTAAGAAGTCGGAAAACTCTTGGAATAGGAGCCATTCGAAAAAGGACTGTGCGGGCAGGAGGTACAGCCAGCAAATGATGATGTCTACCACGCACATAGTGAATAGGGACATAAAGCCCCAACTGCTCCAGCAACAACGGGCATGACGTATTACCACGTAAGAGCAGGAGAACGAAACGAATTAATGAGAAGTTTCTCCGAAGTTCAAGGGAATTATACCCAAGCATGCCCAAAAGGAAAGGAGTGGGGTAGAGATATGGGTAATACCCATATTCTTTCCTATATAGGAAACGAAGAAATGCTTTTTGCACTTTCTCAATCATCAGAGAGTAATTTGCTTCATGCGGATTCCACACAATCGCATTATACTCTAGCTTACTTCTCACAAGCGAATTGAAAAGCAAGCGAGAAGACAAAGGATTGGAGAATAATCTTGCATATCTCAAAACAAATCCAAGTCGACGAAAGGAAACGTCAGCGACTTTTTTGATATGGTTGTGAAAGGTGAGCTGAGGATCAAAAGTGATACCCAAATCGACAATAGATTCCACACGCTTCAACAAAGATATGTATAAATAATTGTATGTATGTAAGCTTATTGCAAAAAACTAAATGTATGTAAGCTTATTGTAAATCATATTAACAATTAGATACAACATAACTTCTTATTGAATACTTATCTCGCAGATAAAACTCCGTGAAGAGATATACTTTTAGCCGTGAAATGTCAGATTTGACATCTTTGGCCATAAATCAATATATATCGTGTATAACCCTACAATAAGCTACACGCCAAATTTGAAATTTATATATACACGTGAGAGTTAAAACTATAAATATTTATATATTAGAGATAACGAGAACCAATAGAGCAAATTTCATAAAATATAGAGTGAATTATAGGCGTTTAAACAATTAAAATCTTATATGGCCATATCAAGGCGAACAGGTTGGAAGATACGGGACGAACGCTTATTAAACGTCAGGGAGATTTACTTTCCGCGTGTTTAAAACGCGTTGTATACGATATTTTATCTCCAACATAATGGCAGACAAGAGATAAAATGACAAACTGACACGAAAGCCATGTGAAACGTAAAGGAGGTATGTAAAAAAAAATAGTACATATATAATATATGTAACATCCGAGTCCAATAACAGATTTTACAAAGATTATAAAAAAAATGAAAAAGATAAATATAAGGAAAACAAATGAAAAAGACAAGAATAAAGGCTATAACATGACAAAATAGAACATTGCATAATTAAACTATAGTATTAAAATATTGGAAAAAGGTTATAAAATAGAATATAAGAAGAAATTGAAATTTACAAATATAAAACAAATGAAAAAGGTAAATACAAAATAAAAAAATGAAAAGGAAAAGATTGAAAGCTATAACATGATTAAATAGCACATTACATAACTAAACTAAAGTATAAAAATATTGGAAATATTGGAAAAAGGTTATAAAATAGAATAGGAGAAGAAATGAATCAATCGGTCAAGATTCTCTTGATGTTAGACCTGAATTGATGTAGGGAAATACCAAATAGATCAACCTCATTCAGCTCTCCGTTAAACATACGATAAACGCGCTGCAGATAAGAATATTTTTGGGAATTAGTATTGAAAGGATCAAGTGAAAAGAGAGCAACACGTCTAGAGTACCGAACTGGGATTCTGAAATTAAGCTTATTCAGTAAATCAGAACAATCAAGGAAACCATTTATGAGCTTAAAGAAGAATATAGCATCAGTATGTCGTCGCCTGACAGAAAGATTGTTAAAATATAGGATTTTTAAAATATCGGAAACAGCAGAATGGGTATAAGTAGGAAAAAGGTAGCGTAAGGATTTAATAAATTTAATTTGAACTTTCTCAATACATTTAACATGGGATAAATAAAATAAAATAAATAAATATATATATATATATATATATATATATATATATATATATATATATATATATATATATATATATATATATATATATATATATATATATATATATATATATATATATATATATATATATATATATATATATATATATATATATATATATATATATATATATATATATATATATAAATCAAAATACAGTGGCTTATGTAATAAAAATGCTGCAATGTTTGTAATTAATTGTTTAGGAAGGCGCATTGGGGTCTACTTTTCAGGCCTATATCTATATAAAAAAGTTGCTAAAAGTTGCTTTTGAGAAAAACTCATTCATCCAACTTTACACACTTTACTTACTTCATCTAACTTGTCTCACTTGTACATACATAGGTATCATTCAAGAACTATTTTTCTGTTTTGGTAAAATTTTCTGTCCCTCCCATTCCCTTTTTCTTCTGTTATTATTTCAATAATACAACTTATATTTTATTTGTATATATTTTCATTTTATCCATTTTCTATATATCGACTGAAATGATCCGTTCTGTCCAAGTACATCGGACTTTATGAAGCATTTAAACATTCAAATACGTAAGTTTTGCATTCATACGTCTTTATTGAGAAAACTCGTTCAACGAGAACTTTACTTTTCAAACACAGCGACATTTTTGTTTGACTTCACTATACAATATACAACTATCTTTGTCATACTGTTTTCGGTATTGTTTTTCTTTCTATGTCTTCAACCATATATTATTATATAGGTATACTACTCTGAGTACATTGAGCTATATTAAAACATTCAATCGTTCAATACTATTTAAGAATTTGAATAAGCACACATACATGTGATATTTATGTTAATACTATGCGATATAAAATAGGGATAATATATTCAATTGTCTTTATATGAGAATTAAATAAAATTCCACTTAGAAAAATCATATTTCGACTATTCGTTTATTGTATGGAGGGAAGCCAGTTATCAATAGAATTTTTGTTATTAATCCACAAGAATAGAGTAATAAGTCTCATATAAAGACAATTTAATATATTATCCCTATTTATTCAATTCAGATTTGTGTAAATACGAGTAAATATTAGTACGAGTTTTTAGCTCGCAATTTTACCGATTTAAAATTCAGCATACTTCCAATTAACCCTTTTAAACGAAAACAAAAAATATTGTAGCCAGAACACTATTCCAATAAACATGTTTCAGTAAAAAATACTCAATATAAAATAGTATTAACAGTGGGAAAAAATTCCAAGTGAAAATACGTACTTTTGACTTTTGATTTGAACTGGACGACTACTTAGAAAGATTTGAAAGCTGAAAAGTACTACAAATGAAAGATAAAATACCCGACTATAGATTTCAATATTAATTTTGAACAGGAAATTGACAGATTTTGAGACATCGACCGAACAACACCAAGAAATAGAAAAATCACGCGATTTAAAAAACATACATATCTCCGAATCTCGAGCCAATTTACATTTTTTATTACCAGGTTCGTATTTACTGGGCATAGATCTATAAGAAAAGTCATATCTCGTCTCTGAACCATTTTTCGTGTCGAACAGTGTAATATGTATAACTGATATGGTATAAAGTTCTACATTGGTGTACATATTATACACAGAAGACTCTTTTTGTGTCGTACTTGTAAAAGTAGAGAGTTGGCATTCATAAATCAAAAATCAGCTATTCTGAACATTTTATTCATATAAAAATCCACCGAGTAGCTTTTTAGCCGCGACCCCTGCGTATATTATGAGTGAACGCATGCGTGCTTACTTTTACCACTCAAGTTGTCGTGTGGGAAATGGGGATGATTTTCACTCGCCGCATAGCCACCCCCTCCTCTCACCCCATCTCCTCTTGCTCATCCAGGTCGCAACAGGGTGTCTCATAAAGAATGGCGCCATTCTTATGATAATCAATTACAGCGCAAAAAAGGGGGTGGGGGGTGGGGCCGTAAACGTGCGCTCGAGCGAATTACCGTTTTTATTTTCGTGCCGAGAGAATTCAAAATTATTTTATAAAATATAATAATTTTCATTATACAAAGATACCTATACATATGTACGTATGTACTTATAATGCGAAATTTATAAAATATTAAAAATTTGCGTGGTAGCAAAATGATTAAAGGTTTAGTTCGTACATGTCCAAAATTAAAGATTATATTAGCTAACTAGCTGAACCCCGGCATGCGTTGCAATTCCATAATAATGCATGCAATTCCCGTTCCCGTTCCCGTTCCCATTTGTCGGAAAAACGAAGGTAGCGAACACATTTGAAATTATTGCGTTGCAATGACGCTCATTCCCGTTTTTCCCGTTTCCGTTCCCGTTTTTTCCCGTTTTTTTTTCTCAGTAATCTTTCCGAATATGCACACAACAAATCTTGAAAGTTTCATCGTAATCGGTTCAGTGGTTTAGCAGCCTATTCGAGACACACACACACACAGACATTCATATTAGCTAATCGTCTTAAAATTAATGGAATGTTGTCATATACTTTTTAAGATTTTGATATGAAGCAAAGCCTATAAAATTTAAATGTGTAATAATTTTTTTGCAATATTGGATTCATGAAATTGGCTGGTATTTATTTATTACATATGTACATACTTTTATCTTTTATTTATTTTTATTTTCCCGTATATGTTCTTTTAAATTGTATATTTATATGTAAATTAATAAAGAATAGACAATACACTCATTGAAAAATGAATAATATTTACTTGCATATGATTTCTAAAAAAAAAAAAATCTTTTCTATACTTTTTAAAAACAATTTTATCTTTTTATTTCCATTCAAGAAAGTAGTGGAAATTTATAAAATTTTAAACATAAAAAATAATTGTAATTGGATTAATTATTCATCAGGAAAAGTTTCAGATTTTAATTTTTAAAATGCAATATTTATTAGAAATAGTTTTTCAGATAGAATCAATGATAATATATAATGTATTAAAACATTTTATCTTTATATGTGCAAAATTTTATTTATTAAATCTGGGGTCGGGAACTTTTTGCGACCGCCTTGCCAAATAAGAAAATAATCGAAGAAATGACAAACTTTCATACTATGTAAACCATAAATATTTGATTTAAGTATTTAACAAATTTATTTTGATATAATATGAATTTAAGAATTATTTTGGTTTACAAATTAAAATTTTTTGATATAAAATCATTTTAAAATTTTATCCATCATCTTTATACAATTAGTAAAAATTGTAATATATGTAGAGATGTTCTTAAATACACATTTTTTCATAATTTTTGAGTCGTTTAAAATACAACAGATGAAACATTAAAATATAGAATGGAGACGATATTTATACACACGGGTTTATTTCAAATGGTTGCAAACTACGCGGCTGCACTCATTTCGATTGAATTTTGCCTGCTTAAAGACGGGATATTCATGGGGTTGCGCAGATGACATTTCGATGTACATTGATGATTGGCAATTCTTAAAATTGAGTTGGATCTTTCTGGCAAGTTTAAAATGGCAAAAGCCGAGATGAAATGAGTATGCAGCAAAATGAGCATGGTTTGTCACCATTTGTATCGGAGCGGTTTTATATTACGTTAAGTATAAGCAATGCTAAGAACCGCCGGTTTCCGACAGCTGCATTAAATGGTTTTCATATTAAGATCAACAATTTAAGCGAGGACAACTTGTAAAGCGTCAAAAATGGTGTAAACATATACATAGGTATAATGCAAATGCAGTTGTCGACTGCTATAGAAAAATACCCAACACGAACTTTTTTAATTGAGCCAATTGCGCCAAATTTGTTCATAGAGACGAGCTTGCAGTTTTGCGGTGGACGAGTGACGTGACCAAACCGGAAGTAAGTTGGCAGCCGGCTTGTTCCGGAATTGAACTTGGCACCGCAGCTTACGCTTCCCGCAGGGGAGCTTTCGGTTGAGCTTTAACACGCGTGCTATTAGTGCAAATGGTCCAGCCGAGCTCACCAATAAAACTGCTATGCCGTAAAACTAAACGATTCGACGGTGGATTAGTGACCTGGAATTTGCATACTTGGCCGTGACAACCCTGACGATTGCTACGTTCCTGCTATAGAAGCTTGGGTTTGTTTGGGCCACTTTTTAACGACGTGTTGCACTATGAAAGTATGCACTTGGATATTTGTGAAGTCGATCGTTTTCTATCAGAGTTTGCCAATTTATCTGATTTCATTGTTGAAACGGCTCGTCCATCAAATTGAAAAAACCTTCCTACCCACGATGTTACAAATATCTAAATTTGATTTATGTACATAAAACTAGCTGAACCCGGTATATGTTGCAATGCCAGAATAAGGCATGCAATTCCCGTTCCCGTTCCCGTTCCCGTGCCCGTTCCCTTTCCCGTTTCAAGTGATGGTTGGAGCTCAAATAACGTATCTTTAAAGCCGTGTCGTCATAAACCAACTGTTACCAACGGACACATTTCATTACAGAATGGAGCTTCAAACTTTTGCGTAATTACGAATATTATTATTAAGAGGGCTGGACACCAGCGCCTTGTCCATACAAACGTATTAGACTTCTCTTTTCTTCAATTATGGCACTAAAGAAATTATTTTTTAATATTTTATGGATATCTACCATTGGGTTGCATCTATTGTTTTATTTTTTTGATTAGTTAATTTTTATAGGAGCTAAGAGCCGCCAAACATCAATAAAGTAGCCTCTTTTTTACACCCATGAGAGTCCAGCGTGCTTACTTAACGGTCGATTAAAAAAAAATACGCGCATAGTTACACAGATGATGAAATTTTTTTAAAAATTGGTTCAGTTTCGGAGGAGAAAATAGGAGAATACGAAACCTCGATTTTGTCAATTTAAAATACGTTTTATCTGGTCGAGGCGCAACTGTCGCATTCATTCAATATATATGTATATATTGATATATATTGTCGCTTTCACTCAATATATATATATATATATATATATATATATATATATATATATATATATATATATATATATATATATATATATATATATATATATATATATATATATATATATATAAATATATATATATATATATATATATATATATATATATATATATATATATATATATATATATATATATATATATATATATATATATATATATATATATATATATATATATATATATTTATTCACTCAATATAAATATATATCGAAAAAAGGAACGGCAACAAAATTAAGGTTTCGGGTGTACAGCCCTCTTAAGAGGTTTCTTCCTGTTTTTTTTTCACAGTAAACTTCCCGAACATGCATACAACAAATCCTGAAAGTTCCTTCGTAATTGGTTGAGTGATTTAGGAGCCTATACGAGACAAACAGACATTCTAACATATTATTAAACAGCCTAGCTAACATATAATGAGTTTTTTTTTAATATTTGCTTGCAGAGCGTGCAAATTTCGGAAAAGTAACTAAATGTTAAAATTTTTAATATTCTTTGTCAGTTCCTTGTGTGATTTAAAATATTGTACATAACGTGAAGATCACGTTGGAACAGACGTTAAGTAGGACCATGTAGAAACAAGAGATTTGTTAAAAAACTTGTCAAAAAAGATTGCACAAAAATAGTTATTTTTCTTCTTGTACAGCATAACAGAGTTTTAAAAACAAATATTGAACTATATCAATTTTAAATTCTTTTCCATTTCATACAACATTCAATTTGTATAGATAAATATTTAAACATAAAAATGCATATTTAAGTCACCAGAGGTTTACATTTGGATTGTATTAGAGTATTCAAACTGAGAATCAATTTAAAAACCAAACTTTGAACCAAAAATTTTCACATTCATAATAATAAATATACATATACCTATCTACACATACTTTGATATCACTTTTAGTATTTATTATAACATTAAATATTGTAGAGAAAATTCACGTAACATTAACTAACGATCAATTTAAATAATGGGCAATCATAAATGGAAAAATTGATGCACAGTCTAATAAAAATTAAGCTCAAGCATAAATCATGCAAATTCCCATCATCGTTATCTTAAAATATATAGTTGATTTACATTTTATTTTACTGTTTGAACATATATGTGTATATATATATTTACTATAAAAATATGTATGTATGTACATATGTATGACTTTTCAAATACATTTTATTGTACCGTGAAATCCCACTATATGATCGATTTAAAAAAAAGTAAATTCTCACATATGTACATACAAACAAGTACAAGTCGAAGTTATGAACGAGGCTGGGCTGATCTGGGATATTAGGGTCTCATATTGGAAACGGGGAAAGCTCGGGCACACGAGGATAAGCTCGAGTATTACTGTCAAAGCTTATACATAAATATATTTTCCACATTCGACGTATATTTTAGTTCTTCCAACGAAGCCACGTGCCGGGAAAGCCAACTTTACTACTGACACTACCGTACTCTACACATTATAAAAGCAAATGATAAAATCAATACGAAATGGCCTGCATACATGCATATATCACGTAATATGAATAAATGTACATACGATCACATCTAACGTTGGATATAAGGCATTTTCTCGCGTTGATTTTCTTTTCTTCGGGTCACGCGCCCACTTCTACGCAAGAAAAGGTGATGGCGGGAATGGGACGGGAAAACGGGGGAAGGTTGTAGGCCTTTTTCCTCCATCGGGGTAATTAAATACAAACAAATCGTTGGCGGCAAACACGGGGTAAATTTATAAGGGGTCCGTCGCGTAATAATAGCGTGTAAACCGGTGCCGCACCAGAGTGGGAGGATTTTCCCACCCACCCCTCTCCCCCCATATATGTAAATTGGCTACGTAATACTCCCCATTAAAACTAGATCGTCGATAGCTGGGACTGGTAGGCGTTAACCGGAGCCGAGCTTTGCGACCCCTGCCAAGTGACAAACCGTCGTCAATTGTTCTCCAGGATGGGATTTGCGCAAAAGCCTTCTGAAGTGCGGTGGAAATTATCGCAATTTTTTCACGATTTTCCCTCATTAGTGGAAAATTTTCAGGGTCACGATCTAGAGATATTGTAATTAATTATGAACATTGCGCATCTTTTCTTTTATTTACCATTTACATAGATCTATCCAACTTTACATATCGTATTCAAAAAAAAATTGCTAGTTTTTCCACGATGCAAATCAACAGTTTTTCAATTTTATAATTGGTAACGATTTTTTTTGAAAAAGTCTAGTAAACAACAAAACTTCATGGCAAAAATATGTATTATTATTTTTATAAAAAATCATATTAAAATAAATTTAAATATTATAGTATAGAATTATATCTATGTATGTACATATATGAGTAACAATATGAAAGTAAAACTTTTGACAAAACATTAATTCACGTAATTTATTCACATTAAGGTATTTTGTATATTATGAAAGGTATCATTTTGTTGTTATCACCGAAACTCTTCACAAGTGTTTTAGTATGGTTATTAGTGATTCTGTCACAGAATCTACTGGTGAGTCACATTTTAGTATACATTATATGTATACTATCCAAAATATTAAAAAAAATTGAATTATTAAAAAAAATCAAATTATAGAATTATGTATTCGTATAATGCTTGTAGATTGGAATTGTAGGAAGGTAAAACTTTTCATTAGAAATTACATATTGAACAGCGGAAAAGCTTGCAAAAGAAAATTTTGTAGCGTCGCGCGATGTATCGAGGTCGTAAAATTTTTTTCCGCGATACACAAAAACGCGAACGCGTGTCACAAAAGCACTTTTGATTTATTACAGTGTCGAGTTGATGTGACAGAAAATTTGTTTTCATATTAGAAAAATCCCCAAAAAGGAAAAAAAAATATATATACATGTATATAAATAAAAATAAAATCAGACCATAAATATGCATATAATATAAAACATTTTTTCGTGAACACATTTCGCATATTACTCTCGTCGCGCCGCTTTGAGGGCTTATTTTTAACCGCGTTACGCAGATCGCGAGGAAAATCGAAATTTTCACGGGGAAAAACGCTAGGATGCGCGTTCACGAATTTAACGCTCGCAAATTTAATCATCGATAACGTATCGCTCGCATTCGCAAGAAAAAGACAAACTGGAAACCCAAATGTACACGTTAGTTACGCTATCCAATATGCCACTATTAGTCACGGTTGTCACCAGATATTGATCAACCGGGGCGATTTTTCACGGGGTCGCATTTGCGAACGTGCAAATTGGCGGATTATTTTCCCGCGTATATCATCACTTTCGGGAAGTTTCATTGTGTCCGGGAATAGCAGAATAGGCTCAGTCATAAATTTGCTTGGTGTAGCCAATCAGTCAACGGTCTCTGGGTTACAAAAGGTTCAATATTTCAGGCGGGTCGTCGATACAAACAATGGGTGTCGTCTTCTATGGGAATTTGCGGATAGATGCAAAAACAAAAGTCAAAAGAAAAATGCGATGAATAATAAATCGTAAAATGCGCTAAAAAAATTACACATTTTTATTTTTTAAAATGTGGACCATTGTGGCATTACAGGAATTCTTATAATGCGCTACAATGGTCGAAAATATAACGGAGAAAAAATATACATACATATATATGTATATACAGTGGAATTTATCCCTAGGAATGGCCGGGTAACAGCCTTGATTTGAACCCAATTGAGAACCTGTGGGCTCCACAATGGGTTCCACAATTAAAAATAAAAAAATGTTTGGTACATTGAAATAACGGATGAGTACTTGCAAAATTTAATACAATCGATGCCTCGAAGGGTTGAGGCAGTATTAAAAATGGGGGGGGGGAGGCAAACAAGAATTAAAATAACTGTTATTTGTAGTTACTATTAAAATAAATAAAATTAGATTTTTAGTTTTTTAATTAATAAGTTAGTTTCGTGAAAAAATATTATTTTCATTACACTACCAAATCTTCCCATATATTGCTGATTCCTAATAATTTGAATAGCATGGTAGTTTCATTTAAATTTCATTGTATTGCTACTTGATATTATGTCAAACATTATAAACATCATTTTAATACACAAAAAAATATATAACATCTTAAAACAAGGAAGTTTTCAAGCTGGAAAACTTTAATTGACCACTGCGGTGTATATACAGAAAAAATACATATTTATACATAATACAAAAAAATAGCAGCAAAAGTTTAAACAATAATAGTAGTAGTCATAAAACCTATAAAAATGTCTAAATATAAGGAGAAAAATTGGGAATGCCTTGCATCTGCAGTTAGTAGCAATATATGAGCCGTTATATAATATTTGAAAGTGGCAGAAATTCCAATTTTCAGACCCAAAAACACTATTTCTGTTTAAATTCATTTACAAATTCTTACCATTTGATGACCTTATGCTCTGACTGATACTCGTACTTCGGATGCGGTTTTATATGTAGTTAAACCGATGATGTCAATCGTAAATCTTAAAACAATTATTTTATCTTATCATTCTTATGGTTTTATTATTTCCATATACGATTCTTGCATTTACATATTCAAAATATTATCAAGGCAATATCATAAACTTATGCAATCAACCAATATATACTTTAAATAGTGTAATAATCATTAATCGGTTAACCTATTGCTAGCGATTAAAATTTTTACTATTCGTTATTACTTTTTGATTTTAAATTGTTCCATAAAAAAATTAAATGTAATTTATTACCCCACTCTAGTGTATTATGTGCAATATAGTAGTACTAACCCATTGACTATGAGTTTTATATTTGATTATGGTTATTTACAAATTATTAATCAGCTTTATGTTCTTCTATTTTAACAGTGGATTTATGTTTTTCTATTTTAACAAGGAGTTAAATTATATACGTATTCTACAGTTTTTTTTTATTTTAAATAATTATTTTACAATCACAACAGATTAAACAAATCTAGTAATTTAACTTTGGAATAATCAGTGTGAAATACTTTTTGATTAATGTACATATGTAAATACATTATATAGGTGTCATATTCTTTTTTTTTAATTTATACCAAGAAGGCTTAACAGGTAACCATAATGAGGCTTCCTGGCAAGAAACTACTAAGTGCATATAATTTTATACTACTAAGTACATATCAACTAACATCCACAGAGATATTTATGGTCAAATGTGTAAGTTTGCAGAAAATGGGTAAGATTGCCAATTTGTTGGAACCGTTTCGATGAGAATCAGATAAATTGGCAAACTCTGATAGGAAACGATCGACCTGGAGCACAAATCCAAAGTCTGGCCAACAGAAACCAGTGGGATTTGAACGCGTGACCACTTTGTTCAAAGAATTTCATGCTAACCACTAATCTTTGCTGTTGGTTTTTTAAATATACATGTTGTATTTTTATAAAATATTGATTATATTTCACATCGATAATCTGATTTTTAGTATAAATCATTTCGATTTATGCTAAGCAATACAAAACTTCTCGTATGTGCAAACAGTGAACGGATACTATTATTGGTTTTATGTATACGGGATTATTGTGAGGAATAATCATAGATTACATTTTAAGCAAATAAAATTAACTATATAATTTTTCCCAATTATAAATTCAATTAAGCCCTCAAATTTAATTAACCACTATTCTATTCTGCTGATTTTTGACTGAACTATAGATTATTTCATCAAAATGGTTTAACACACTTTCATCATATGCATTTGCATTATTATATGGATTATTAATTAGATTATTTCAATCACGAATGCCTCAAAATCCTATTCAAAACATTTAAAATACAGTTTCAAAATGGATCGTCTATATTAATACGAGTATATATGGGTTTTCTGTATACATGTTATTGTATTTCATTAAGAGTGATATACTACAATATACATACATGTGTATAATTTGGCAAGGAATTTCGCTAAGTTTGTGTTAAATTTGGGACTCGGATTCAAGTTGGTATTTATATAGAAATATATAGATATAAAACCCATATGTTTATAACAAACACAGGATAAAGTTGCGTGCGAATGGAACGAATGAATGCCAATTTTATTTCGAGGACAATGCGCATTCTCGGATCGGAAATATTCTCCTCGGATACTATTCCCTTTTATGCCGAATCTGTATCTGTAACTGAATAGAATAGACCTCTACCTCTACACCCGAGTACTCGCAATACACACAACAACAACCCGAGAGACTCTCGAGCCACGAGCAAGGGAGAGGGACGATGGGGAGAGGAAAACGCCGATCCCGCTCTCCAGTCGTCGTATATCCGATAAAGAAAAGCAATCGAGAAATTCGACACCGAAAAGGTACAAAAAGCTCCCGATCCGCCGTGAAAAATCCGCAGGACGCGAGGCTACGGCAAATATGTGACGACAATTGGAGAGAGCTTATAACAAAAGGCCGCCATTATGCTCATCTCAATGGTGGACCGCCACAATATCTGATTATGGAAGCGGGGGGTGGACCGGAAAAGGAAAATATGCGCCGCCCGGTCGTTCCGGTTTTCCCCAGCTGTCCGCGGGAAAATCTCATCCGACGCATGAAAATGACATTGTGTTGCCAAATTGAATATTGCTATTAGGGGAGGATCAAAGCGGTCGTCTGGGATATTAATGCGAATTGAATACGAAATTGTTGTCTATATCGGCGATAGATATTCCCGATACAATAGAAGTACACTCTGTTAGATCTCACTACTCTTAAGATATCATCCCTAAGTATAAGTATAAAATATATATAAATATTCATAGAATTTAATTATTTGATATAAACATATGTAGTATTCAGTATGAATTTATAACAATATAATTGATTTGTATAGTAAATATCTAATAATATAAGGTTTTTTATGGAAATTAATAGCAGAACCGATGTTATACAACGGTTCATTCATATAGCCAGCAGTTTGGCTTAGTGGTAGCGTATTTAGCACCACTGAGGTCAAAAGTTCGAGTCCTCGCCATCTGCTGGTTAGATTTGGGGGTTTTGTGACTCCAAATCGATCGTTTCTCTATCAGAGTTTGCCAATTTTATCTGATCATTGCTGAAACGGTTCCTGAAAATTGGTATTAGATTTATTCCTGTTGTCACAAAATCTGCCTGTGTATAATTTGTAATAATTATAAACAGTAATCTGAAATCTATAGATATCTCTATAGACATCTCTATAAGTTCATATTTATTATATGTATAAAAATTGTACACAAAAAAAATCTAAAAATAATCCATAGATGTCTCTATGATTATTATTTCTGACTAATTATTATATGCTATATATTCTGATTGTATATGTATGTATTACTGTATTTCTGATTTCTGGTTGTTTATGTATTCTGTATTTCGTTAACATACACCCGTCGCATTGGAGCAAATCTGTAATGACGAGTGTATATTGATTTGTAACAAAAAAAATAAAAATAAAATATTAATGTTGCTTTGCTTTGAGACGATCATAAAAATTAGCAATAGTTTTATATGCTAAATTTATTTCTAAAAAAAAATTAACTCATTTTCCAACTTTGACACAATAGTTCAGACCGACTTTATGTCACCAGATTAGTAATTTGACAGAAATTTAAGATTCATATTTTATATAATCTGATTGTGAATTTCAGATTCATACAATACTTTTAATATGAATATACTATATGCTATGGTCCAAATTTACACTCCGGTTCATTCATGAGTGGTATGTTTGTTTATACACGAACTGTTGGTTATATTTCAAGTGCAAATAGTCAAATTCTATCTTCAAATAGACTAACTAGGTGGTACGTGAAACTTTTAGCTGTCAATATCTTTAATATATCGAATCGCCGAGTATTTAAAAGGGAAGTTCTTTGGAAATTCGTTGCGTTCTCGTTCCCGTTCCGATTTGTCAGAGAAATGCAGGCAGCGAACACATTTGAAATTATTCAATTATTTGTTTATTTAACAATAACAACGCAGGTCGCGACACGAAAATATTTGAAATTATTGCGTTGCAATGCCACTCAATCCCGTTTTTTCCGTCTCCGTTGCCATTTTTGGGAGATTTTTTTTTCACAGAAAACTTCCCAGACATGCATACAACAAATCGTTTGAGTGCTTTAGGAGCCTATACGAAACAGACAGACAAACGGGGGTTTGCTACAAATGGTTGCAAACCACGCGTCTGCATGCTCATTTCGATTGAATTTTGACTGTTTGAATTTCAGCATGTACGATAGACGAGACGAGGGCTGCGCAGATGACATTTCGATGGTACATTGATGATTGTCAATTCTTAAAATCGAGTTGGATCTTTCTGGGAAGTTTAAAATGGCGAAAGCCGAGGCAAAAGTATGAAATGAGCATGCAGCAAAATTAGCATGCGGCCGCGTGGTATTCATTTTTACATACCTCCTTTGCATTTCACATAGCTTTCGTGTTAGTGGTCATTTTTTATATCTCTTATCTCTTATCCGATCGTTTTCATACTTTGCCAAATTGCTCATTTTGGTCATCAATACACGTTAATGTATCGTCTGCCATTACGTTGGAGATAAAATATCATATACAACGCGTTTTAAACACGCGGAAAGTAAATCTCCCTGACGTTTAATAAGCGTTCTACCCATGTCTTCTAACCTGTTCGCCTTGATATGGCCATATCAGATTCTAATTGTTTAAACGCCTATAATTGACTCTATATTTTATAAAATTTGCTCTATAGGTTCTCGTTATCTCTAATATTTAAATATATATAGTTTTAACTCTCATATGTATATATAAATTTCAAATTTGGCGTCTAGCTTCATGTAATGTAATAAACGATATATATTGATTTTTGGCCAAATATGTCAGATCTGACATTTCACTGTATATCTCCTCAGTGAGTTTTATCTGCGAGATAAGTATTCAATAAGAAGTTATGTTGTATCTAATTTTTAATATGATTTACAATAAGCTTACATACATTTAGTTTTTTACAATAAGCTTAAATACATACATCACATACAATTATTTTTAGTTATCAGCTGATTTATTTATCTGATGATTGAAAAGTCATTTATGGACAATCATACATTGATAAACTATTCATAAAGCAAATCATTAAAGCAACCTTAGTATTAATAAACTATTTTAAACTATAAGGTTCCCGGCATAAATGAGTATACATATTTCCGGCAGCAACTCATAACCTCAAATTTCATTGTTTATTCCTCCATAACAAACTATCTAACCAACACAAGCTACATACATATGTACACAGATCAAGCAGTGATAGTTTTATTTTTAGTTATCAGCTGATTTTTATATATATATAGAAGACATAGTATGTGTACATGTTTAGTATCATTTGTACTTAGATTCATCAATCGACGCATTTCTGTAAACGTAAAAAATATGAAATTTCTTCTACTGAATAATATTTGGTATAAATATAGGAGATTGTAGTTTATAGCTCGGAAATTTGGTCAGTATTATTTTCTTGAGAAAAGTTCAGGTGGTAGAGGCATTTTGAAGGAGGGTTTACCGGGCCGGTGGGTCATAAATAGCCATCGTTGGGTCAGGTTTCGACTTGTTGTCCGTTGGCGAGATAATTTATCTCATTGGCCGGTAATCGTGGACTAAAGGCCCGCGGCGGGGCAAGATATATGTTCTGACCCATCATGGCCGCCGACCCACTAAATATCCCGCCGGCCAGACCAGGTGTCCAAATAGACAACCGGGTACCTAGATGCACCGCTATGCTGCATCCGGGCTAATGGTCCACACTGCGAGAAAAACAATTTCCCGGAAAAGCGCTCGCCGCTAATGACGGAAAATTTATCGCACCGCATCGCACGCCAGATAATTTTTCCCGGCATCGAAGTCGGTCGTATCGACCTTTTTGCACTGAAACATTTAACACCTACGTGAAAGGTTTTGACGATGTACACTTTGCAATATTTTAACATGCATATTTTAAAACCAAAAATGAATATACATATATGTACCTAAATATGCATATACATATGTAATTGAAGCAATTTTAATTGCAAACAACTTCTTTATTCTGAAACAATTCGATCTTCAAACATGCTTGATGAAGCAATAATTTTATAAGCTCATTATATTAGTGTTGCATGTTTGTATACCTTAAATTTTATTAATGTGCCAAATAATATGAAGTTTAGGTGAAAAGACTATTGAGAATCTGCCCTTGAATAGCCAACTGACAGATGATTTCGTTGTAATTTTTAATGATTGAATTCCTCTGGCGTCACGTTGTGGATATTTGCTTATTTTACTGACAGAAAGACTTTTTGTCAGTAAAATATCAAAGCGATTGGAAATTCGGAAGGGCGAAAGTGGTTCAAAATCAACCCAAAAATGTCAAACCCAATCAAAAAAGACAAGTAGATATGCATTTAATACAAAATATTTTGATTTCGTTGAGGGATGTTTAATTTCAGATCGAAACGAGTTCTATTATTGTATTTGTTTTATATTTTTGCTAGTTTGGTTTTTTTATGTTTTATTTTAGTTTTATCTTATTGTATGCTTTTTTTATGTTTAGCCATAGTTACGACTTGAAACCAATCTGTAATATCATTTTGGCAAAATTGTAATAAATAAATAAGTGAAGCTAATAAAAATCACATTGTAATTGATAAATGTAATATATCGTACATACATACATCTAAAATAAACATAATTTTAGTTGATATTATTAAAAATTGGAAGTAACGTCCAATTTTATCATTTCAGTCCCTATTCAAATCGTTTATTGTATGATTATAATAAAGATTAATGTTTTTAAAAATTCATAATTCCGAAAAAAAACAGAACTAACCGAAAAAAGCTTATAATTTTCAATAGCAGTTTGATTGAAATTGGATTATATATATGTATTTTAAAATTGTATTGTTGAGGATTATTATTTTTAAAGGCTTGAGTTTTATTCAAGTTTATCAACTTAAAGTGGTTTTATTCAAGAGGTTTCATTTATGAACTCAGAACCATAAAACGTCTACTTAGTATAATTAAAATCTGCGAGCTACATACATATTTTGTACACATTTCATTTCTGGAATATTATTTAGACGGAGTCATGTTTTTGAAGGCCACTTTTTATCTAAATTAATATTACCAAGTAGAATATTGTAATTTACTGTGACGGATATGATCATGCATACATACATCAAGCGTTCAATCATAATAATAATAACGGTTATAATAACGTAGTCTTTGTGAACTTACACGACAGTGCTTTCATTTCAATCTCCATTGTTGGCTATTCCTGAATCGAGATAGTGAAATCTCCCGAGATTCAAAATTGTAATGTAGGAAGTGTTCTCTGGGTTTCCATTGAAACGGCTTTTTCCGTCACTAATAGGCATACACAGTTAAAGAATGAATTAAATAAACACGAATTCGTACAATTTTTCGCCGTCTTATATTATTATTATCGACTCGTCATTCTTTACGGGACGAATTTGATGTTTGCGAATTGAAGAGAGACGAGGATTATGAGAAAAAGACAGGCTTTCAAAAGAAAATCTCGGATACTTAGCGTTGTGTACATATTGCGTTCAACAAAACGTGGAAACGAGAAAAGAAACGATAGAAAGAGAAAATATATATATGTTTTATATACGTATAGGTATACACTAAATAATCTCGAAGGAATTCTTTAATAAGGCGAAGAATTTTTATGAGACGAAAGGAAAGCGAAGAGAAGGTTTTCCTTTTATTCTAATGATCGTCTCTTTCGTGGAAATCGCATAAGGTCACTCTTCGAAACAAAGAAAACGATTTAGAGCCTAATTTAATGTTATTATTTTCTCGCGAAATGCCACTTTTAAATAATTGTGTTTTGCTTATGTATTTTATTATCCTGCGATTACTGACGTCAAAAGAATTTTCAAGTAATTTAATTTCACTCAAACATATACACACACAAATGGTTACATGAAATAACAGTGGTTTCGAAGATTAGTCATATTAATTACAATTCAACTTTAATTAATTATATGAACATTGAAATAAAATATTTAAAGTATTATTTTTAAATATGCTTAAAATATACTTAACGTACATTCATGTTGAGAAAAATTTAAGACAAGTCATAAAAATAAAAAATTACCACTTATACGAAAACCATGTGAAAAGCCTGAGAGGTATGTAAATACAACGTATTTTTAGTATGATTTAAAAAAAAACAAGAAATTTAAAAAAATAATCAACATATAAATACATTACAATTCAAATATAAATATTAAATCTGTACAAAAATAAATTATTCAAACCAGCGGAAATTTCAGGAGTAGCTAGTTATAGCTAGTAAATGTTTAATAACACTGTTCGACAAATGACGACTTTTTTTTTGGTTCAGTCTTTATATGAGAATTAATAACAAAATTCGTTTATTTTATCGAGGTAAGCCAGTTATCAATAGAATTTTTGTTATTAATCCACAAGAATAGTGATTTTTCTAAGTGGAATTTTATTTAATTCGCATATAAAGACAATTAAATATGTTATCCTTATAAATTCAATTCAGATTCATGTAAATACTAGTACGAGCTTTTAGCTCGCAATTTTACCGATTTAAAATTCAGCACACTTCCAATGAAACGAAAACAAAACAAAATGTGGCCAGAACACTATCCTAATAAACATGTTTCAATAGAAAATACTCAATATAAAATAGTTTTAATAGTGGGAAAATACGTACTTTTGACTGTTGATTTGAACTGGATGACTACTTATAGAGATTTAAAAGCTGAAAAGTACTACAAATGAAAGATAAAATATCAGACTACAGATTCCAATATTCATTTTGAACAGGAAATTGACAGATTATCAGACATCGAGCGAACAACACGAAAATATAGAAAAATCACGCTATTTAAAAATCACATTTCTCCGAACCTCGAGTCAATCAAAATTTTTTATTACCAGATTCCTGTTTACTGGGCACAGATCTATAAGAAAAGTCATATCTCGTCTCTGAACCATTATTCGTGTCGCACAGTGTAATTCATAGTCTTAGTTTGAGTACAATGAGAAAGAATACAAAATTTTGGAGGTCTAAATTTAAAACTAGATTTAATTAAGTAAGCAAATATTCAAATGAACATTCATCTTTTGACGTATACATACTAGATATGCGTATTCCAAATTTTTTTGTATGAAAAACTGTATGGTGATGATTTTAATTTATTATTTAAATGACCAAACTCGAAGCATTTCCATATTTTTATCAGGGGAAATTATTCGCTTTTGATATGTTTATATATATTTATGCATCTCATGAGAATAACAAACACAATAGGCAATAACGCGATGCACTTACAATCCCAGCACTCTGTTGAAGGCGTGGAAAATTTTGCATAGTGCTAGTTTTTCCGGACTCGGCGTTCCCCGGCGCGTAATTTACACGTTGGTTATACAGGAAATTAAAAATGCTCTATTGCTTTTTTTCAACACTTTCTCGCTTGCTTTCGAAATACTTCTTGATAAATGGCTTCCAAACATAATTTTATTGAAGAAATCTAATGTCGGCGCGAAGCAGATTATACGCGCATTTTCCCCCCGGAGGAAAAGCATCTGAAAAATATATCGTACGCGTTTTTTCTCTCGGCTCACGAACGTGTTCGTGCCATAAAAATGTTAAGCAACAACGCAATATATATTCAAAATAAGAGTTCGTAATGCCCTTTGCAACAGGCTGGGCCTTACGCCGTGTTCGCTTTTGTCAAAGCTTTATTTTATTTATTTTTATTTTTATTTTACATATATACCAGGAAGGCCTTACAGGAAAATCCCAATGCGCCTTCCTGGCCAATTACAAATACAAATGCAGCATTTTTTATTATAATTCGTTGAATTGCGAGACACTGAAAAAACTCGCAAATTAACGAGACATCTATGAATTGTACATAAATTCTTATTGTACATCCATCAAATTTCAAATAGTGGTGACATAGTAGGTAGGAAGGATTTTTAGCCAATTTTTTTTTCCGGGAACCGTTTCAACAATGAAATCAGAGAAAATTGGCAAACTCTGATAGGAAACGATCAACCTGGAGTCACAAATCCAGGTCTGACCAACAGCATACTCTGAAAAATTCATTTTCATTCAGGGATAGAACCCGGCACCTTCTTGACGGTAAGCAGAAGCTTAACGTCCGAGCTATGCTGCTGGCTATATTATATTAAAAAAAAATGTGTCTCTCCTGTACTATAAGACGGCAATAAATGTACTTTGAGAATTGTATATGCAAACATGTAATTAATTAAAGCATGCAAATTGAACGTAATGTTTTAACAAATGCAGTAAAACGGTAAAAAAAATGCATGCTAAGTGATTTAATGCGTTTGATAGTGGTTTCCCTTTTATTTTTTATTTTTTGCTTGTAGTAGTTAGCTGTTAAGCAAAATTTCAAAGGCGAAAGATTAATTCGATATTTGTCCGTCCGAATAGAGGCTTTTTTTTTGGCTCTTGACGCGAAAATTTTCAAGATTTTAATTAAAAATCCGCTTACTCGCGGAAAGTTTAACCAAATCACACCCAATGAAATTAATTTTCTCTTTTGAACAAAAATTAATTATTTCTAAGGGTTCATCCCCCGCCTCCCTCTCCGTTCGCGTTCCCAGTTTTTGAATATTGAGCACTTGCAGGGAGTCGAATCCTTTAATGAATTTATTTTTTTTCTTCGCTTTATTTTTTAATTTACCGGGCGGCTCCCTTTTTATCCTTTCACGGGACGCTTTCCACTTATTTTTTCAAAATAGAATGCGCGGAAACGGTCAAAAAATATTTCCTTCATTTTTTTTTTATTTCTTTATTTTTTTACAAACGAAAAATCTCACGGTTGAAATTTGAAGAAAGAGTTCATCCGTTCAGTGGGGAGCAAGATAGTATAATTCCATCAAATGGAAAAATGGGCTTAGCTCGGTCTTTAGAGACGTATATTTAAAGACGAGTTTCAAAGGAAATAAGCCGAATTTCACTTAAAAACACAATCCTTACGTGTTAATAAGACTCTACTTAATATATAAAGATGTTCATTTGTTTAATAGCTTTGAATTCAAAACTACCAAATTTGATACATGTATTATCTTATAGTACTCAAAATTACTGCAAAATTGTCTGTATTAGATCCACTTTTCGCTTTTTCTTCCATCAATTATTTGCTAATATTCAATATTGATGTGGGTTTTGGGCTCTTAACAATAATCTCTTTTTCATTATATGGTAGAGAAGCAAATGTTATTTTTAGTTCATTTTTAATTAAACAATTGCAATTATTATTAACAACGGCGATAAATCCACTTGCATTGTTACTTTGGCTATTTATATTTAAGGCCATAATAAATTGTAATAAATTACAATAAAATAATTAAAGCAAATAACTTACGACGAAACATACGAAATATTAATCAACGAATCAAGCGAAAGCCCATACATAAAAAGCGAATCAAGTCCATACATACGCAAAAGGAGATTTTGCATCCAGAGCAAGTGTCGCGCTAGCGAGACGACTGTAGAGTCGTATCACTCATGCGCATACGCAAGAGTGACAACTCACTTGTGCGCATGCGCAAAAGATTTGTAGAGAACTTCAGCATCCACGGTAATACAAGCATGATGGGAAACAAGCACCGGTCGCGCAGACGGCTACGGCCTTTCAATGGGGATGCTCGTTTATGTAAATTTTGTATTAGACAAAATATCGTATATATCATAATCACGTAATCAAAAATAAATGAAAGAGAAATAAAACTAAGAAATTCAGAAAACAAACGGTATTAAAATATTTTTGACGTAAATTTTAAGGGATGCGCAGCATCCACGGCATCTATGGCCGGCACCCCACTGATATGTATATATTGCCAAATCAACAAAGATGGTAGACCAGAAGTGCATTTTATTCTTAGAAAAGTCAAAAATGTTGTGAACACACGACTTTTTTCATACTACTTAATATATAGAGCTGAAAACATTTGTATTTTATGTACACTCTTACAGTTGATAAGATTTTGGTTAGAATTTCTAAACTGACAGTATTATTAACATTTAAGTTAAACCTTTAAAACTTTTTGATATTCTGTAGTTTATGATCTTTATGGCAATATTACGTAATAAACCAGTTGAATTGAGCAAAAAGTTGAGTTTTTGTCTCACTGAAAATCTAAAATGTTTCGAGGTTACTATACGAGTATGTGTATGCCAGTATCGAACTGTTTTAAAAATTCTTGTATTCCCCAAATATTCATACATATTTACATATAAAAAGTCATGGGTTGGTCACATTTAATTTTTTATTGTTTTCTGCAACCTTTAATCGCCCGAGCCACGCCAGGCAATTTGACAATTTACTAAATGAAAATCAAGAATTTTTTCCACCATGCAAATTTACAGTTTTCATATAAACTATTTCATTATAATTTAATCCATCTACATAGGTATTCATAATTCATTTATGTACATACAATTAAAGTTAGTTATTTGTAATTCATTTATTTAAAGTCTATATATGTATTCAATAAGTTTATCATATAAGGTTTAATTGCAAAAAAATATTCAATATTTTTAATTATTTATTAAATACTATACTATATACTAGTTCTTTATAAAATTCAACAGCTAAATAAAAGCTCGGTTGGAAATAGCCGACAGCACCCAGAGCTACAATCTCGTTGAGTATCGCACACTCGAGCAATCTTTTCACTAACTAGGCGACATCTTAATTATCCAACAGTGCATTTTCCCCTTTGGAGGACAAGGAGCAGAGAAGTCTTTGGAAGGAAGGGTGCTTCTAAATTTCAAAAGGGCCAGTTTTCCGGCGAGTTTTCTCTAGATTGAGTCGAGAGCTGAGCGTGACACTGGCCTGGAATCGCTTGGGAAAACTCGGCAGGACAATGCCACGGTGGTTTATCAACACCATTAATTATGCGAGGCTTTGTTCACAGACTTTCTGTCGAAAAGTTCACACACCTCAAAGCAGACTAAGTACCTCCTTTATCGCACGATAAACTTTACCTTCACTAGTGAAGGTAGTGAAGGTAAGTTCAAGTCGAACGGGATTTTGGCTTCGTCGATGCACCTATCTATCCAATGGGTAGAGAAGTTGACTTACGTAAAAGTGACTTACACTCATTTTAAATGTAATTTTTTCTATCTAACGACTAAATTTTGCAAAAAATAAACTTGACAACTCAAACACAGTGAATCAATCATATGTATATACAAACATATAAAGATAAAATACAACGAAGTGAGGCAAAAGTCGCTTAACAACTTTTTATTTTATTATATTTTTTACATAGATATATACCAAGAAGGCCTTACAGGTAAACCCCAATGCGTCTTCCTAGACCATTAATTACAAACATTGCAGCATTTTTATTACATAAATCGCTGTATTTCGAAAGGTTAAAGAAAACGAAATTGACAATTAATTAATTAATGAATTTACCCATAGAGACTATCTATGGATATATACTTGTACACTAATTTTTACATTTTTTACATAAATCAAATCTAGATGTTTATGTTGATTTTTGCCAATTTGATGGAGGAACCGTTTCAACAAGGAAATCAGATAAATTGGCAAACTTCGATAAAAACGGTGGCCTTGGAGTCACAAATATCGAAGTCTGCCCAGCAGTATTAAATATTACCACGGAATCGAGCCCCGTAACCTCTTGGTGCTAAATTTGATATGACTATAGTAAAATGTAATAAATAAAGAATTTATAAATATTAATAAACAAAGAACTGTATATTTGAAGCATTATTTTGTACGCAAGAGTATGTATGTATATATTTATTTATTTTATAAATAAATAAATATATACATACATACAACAAAACAATAAGTATATATTTTATTATTTTGATTGAAATACTATTCATATTCTTTACTATTCAAACTTAATCGCTAGTGCATAAACTGCTGATATTATTTAGGCAATTCTAATGTCATAAAATCTACTATTCATTATTTTTCTGAATAGGTTATGAATTTGTTGGACTCTGTAATTGTGTACTATAAAATTAAATTTATTAAAAATAACTTTAATAAATTTAATTTTAATAAATTCAAATTTTTCCACGCTAACCACTGAGAGGTCCCAAGTTTAAGCCTTGGTTTAACCTCAATTTAAAATAATTTATTACGAGTATTTCTGCAGTGTTGCTTGTCAGACTTGGATATTTATAAATCCAAGTCGATCGTTGACAATCTATCTGATTTTATTATTGAAACAGTTCCTTATCAAATTGACAAACCGACCTACAATGTATGTACTACCTATTTGTCACCACTATTTGATATAATTTCAAATATATAAACTATAAGTTGAATATATGTACACATTTTAAACCAAAGGTTTGGGGTAACTGTAATGTTGCAATGGTAAAATATAAATTTTTAATGGTTATTTTTGGTTTAATTTTTTAATAAATTTAATCTATCATTTAAACAGTGATATTTTTTAAACGTTTTCCATAATATTGGTAAACAATTGGGATGTTTATTTTTCATAAAGCTCAACATTTTTTATTTCATTTTCAGTTATTAAATTTAACAGTATTACAATCGCAATATGACGTTTGTAGTAATCCGTATTTGAAATATTGTTTCAAAGTTCGTAAAAACATGTATTTTTATGTATGTATGTATTTCAATTAAATTTTGAACGTCATATCCAATTAACGTGCATGTTGTATTCGTTTAGCATAAATTTAAATACATATGTAGTCATATTTTAAACATTAATTAAAAGTTTTCATTTTAATTAAAATCTAACCATTTTCATATTCATGCGACTAATTTAAATACACCAATTAAAATTAAATTGTAAAACATAATCAAGTGAATATTTGTAAATATAATTAACAGCATGTCGAATCCATGCAGTCTATTTTTATTTAAGTGTCTGTATTATTATGTACCTACTTACATAAGCCTTGCCATTTTTTACATGAAAAATCCTTATTTACCTAAAGTTTATTTTAATAATACTCCAAATATGTACTTTTGTTTTGGCCTATCACTATGGCTTGAAAATTTTATACGGGTCAAAAGCGGACTTTTAAAGGTCAACAAAAGGTATGTCCACATCCAGCAAATATTTACTTAGAAGATTTGAGAAGACGACTTGGACAAATATTATATAAAATATGCACATCGGTTTGTTGCTTGGTGGAATAATAATATATTCTTATATAATAATGTCCATAGATAAAATAAGGGCGAATATTTGTTTAGGACAAACGGCAAAGCGCATCGTTGTCACATTATTATAAATATAGTAGCAACGAAATTCAAATCACACGTATGAACATACATATATTAAAAGAATCAGAATTACAACATTTTGTGAAACAAATGCGATAAAAAGCAATTAAAATTGAATCAATCAAAATTCTAGTATTAAAACCAAACAAAATTTTATGAACGTAAAAATGTATAGAAATTTCATTGCACATTAATTGAATATGTATGCATTTTTAAAAACTACTTATGTACGTATCAATTGCTGTTTTTTAATTATTTAAAATATTGGTGTTTCGGTAGATATACAATCATGTACATGAGCATACAGTTTACATGCACCCATATGTTACATTTGGTGTATTTTAAAATAAAACTCAATTAATATAAAATATGTTAGCTAAAACTTTCATACGACCATACTATGTACGTATGTATATATTGATACGTATATCTATAAATTAATTAATAAAAATATGCATGAATGCGTAAATCGTCATATAATACATGCTTTATTAAAATATTAAGAAATAATTCGGTTGATTCATTTAGCACTGTAGTGGCTAAATCTTTTGACAATTGTGTACAAAGGACATTTGGTCATAATATGTCGACATACGCGCCGAATTTCAACATTTTAAGTTTATTTATTTATTTATATAATCTCTCAGTGAATCAAAAATGTATATAAGGAAGTGTGAAAGCTAGTAATACAATGTTTATATACGATAGTGTGAAAAAAGTAACTGTTCAATTATGTAACCTGTGAAGTTGAGTAGGGACGGTGAGCGGGCGCAACCGATAGCCAGCTGTCATAGCTTCGATCTGACAGTCAATTCTGATGAATTTTTGATTATTTTTCATGTCATAGACATTTGCTTACTTTGATTCGAGCTAACTGCCGTATATTGGTAAAATATCAAAGCGATCGGGAGAGTGAAAGTGGTTCAAAATGAGCTTATAAATATTGTGCTATATGCACACAGTCATTGAAACTAATAAAAAACTTTTAAATAGATAATGATCGATGAACTCGAAACGTTCTGTGGACATATTTTGATCTGTAAAAATTCAAAGTAAACTTTAAAATACAGCATTGGAACAGAAAGCCAACAAAATACAAGGCTTTTATATTTTTCACTTCGGAAAAATTCCTACATTCTTCCGATCGTTTTGATATTTAAAAAAAAATTCAATTAGCAAATTACTAGATCTGCTGATTTTTCTGTAGATTTGCCAATCTCCACGACAATCTTCGTGTTATTTAATCACCATCATCATTATCGCTCATCATACATACTTCTAAGTTCCCAGTAAGCAGACTCATTCATCCAACTTTACACACTTTACTTACTTCATCTAACTTGTCTCACTTGTATGTATCATTCAAGAACTATTTTTCTGTTTTTCGTAAAATTTTCTGTCCCTCCCATTCCCTTTTTCTTCTGTTATTATTTGAATAATACAACTTATATTTTATTTGTATATATTTTGATTTCTATCCATTTTCTATATATCGACTGAAATGATCCGTTCTTTCCAAGTACATCGGACTTTATGAAGCATTTAAACATTCAAATACGTAAGTTTTGCATTCATACATCTTTATTGAGAAAACTCGTTCAACGAGAACTTTACTTTTCAAACACAGCGACATTTTTGTTTGACTTCACTATACAATATACAACTATCTTTGTCATACTGTTTTCGGTATTGTTTTTCTTTCTATGTCTTCAACCATATATTATTATATAGGTATACTACTCTGAGTACATTGAGCTATATTAAAACATTCAATCGTTCAATACTATTTAAGAATTTGAATAAGCACACATACATGTGATATTTATGTTAATACTATGCGATATAAAATAGGGATAATATATTCAATTGTCTTTATATGAGAATTAAATAAAATTCCACTTCATATTTCGACTATTCGTTTATTGTATGGAGGGAAGCCAGTTATCAATAGAATTTTTGTTATTAATCCACAAGAATAGAGTAATAAGTCTCATATAAAGACAATTTATTCAATTCAGATTTGTGTAAATACGAGTAAATATTAGTAAGACACGGGACGAACGCTTATTAAACGTCAGGAAGGTTTACGGGCCCCGTTTTTAAAACGCGTTGTATACGATATTTTATCTCCAACGTAATGGCAGACGATACATTAACGTATATTGATGACCAAAATGAGCAATATGGCAAAGTATGAAAACGATCGGATAAGAGATAAAAATGACCACTAACACGAAAGCCATGTGAAACGTAAAGGAGGTATGTAAAAATACAAAAATTTTGGACATCTTGACCTTTAGTGGTCAGTAGTCATGTACATATGTTTGACTTTCCGCCACGCACATGTTTCGTCAGATTTTAATTGTTTAAACGCCTATGACATTATCTTTTTCACACTATATCTTATAAAATTTGCATTATAGACTCTCATCATCTCTCATATATATTTTTACTTCACTCATATGCTATTTAATGAATGTTAAAATGTCTATATTACTGACTTTCTGTCTTGATTTCCGTTGGACAAGGTACCACTTCCGATCGTCAAATTGATCTGATATTTCATTATACTTTTGCCTAAAATTTATATTATACTTTTGCCTAAAATTCCTTTGATACTTTTTCCTAAAATTCACATTGATATTTTAGATGTCTTGGTGGATATTGGTGGTCATCGTTAAATACAATACCTCATACAAATCCCTCAAATTTGTAAATCGATATTTTTATACAGTTTCTGATTGCTTTGATCAGTTCCAATTTCCTCCGCATATTTACATGCTGTGTTGTCCCAGAAATTAGTTTTTGTATTTAAGTATTTTTAATATTAAGTTAATTCACGTTAGATTTTTAAAATATAAAATTCATCGATCAAACAAGACAATTATTTAAAATAAAGTAAAAAAAGAAAATAAATTACTCGGATCACTTGCAAAAGATTCAATCAAACATATTTCTAGTTTAATTAAGAGACATTCGAGACAGATACGTTTCGTAGCCATAAATCTACGTCGCACTTACACATCGCAGACGGAAGCGTATCGATAAGCAGCCTTAAAGGGGTCACAGCGACCCCGCGGGGTCGTTAAGGGGTCGCCGCCTCTTCTACGAACGAACCCCTAATTCAGTTTTCACTCTTCAGAAGAGCTACCTGAGAGAGAGCAAACCTTTCAAATCGAATCAGACCGACCCCATTCCTCTTACGCCGCCCCCGCCCGTTTGACACAATTAGGTCCTTCAAATTCATTACGCGGGTGATTTAACGGCGCAAAAGTGTTAATGGTCGAAATTAAACGAGCGTTTTAATCGAAGGATGAAGGAAAGAGAGATGAAATTTCGTTCCGGTGAGGGTTGTGTTTCCTATTTGCGTTAACTCGAAATATAAACACACGGAGCGAAAAACGCGATTAACGGGCTCGTTCCCCGGGGCCTCGTTAAGCGCCACATATCTACCGTTGAAATCAAACCGGATTGACATTTGCTTTGGTGTAAATTTACACAAAACCGACGTTTGAGGGGAAGGGGTGGATTAAGGTACAAACCGAGCCCTCTTGGTCCGTTGGGGTGTTTAAGGATCGACCTTGTAAATCTTATATAACTATCGTAACTAATAAACGATCCTATTTATATTTGAATTAGTGTGGATTTACTGCTGTTGCCATGCTGAATTATATCCCAGGAAATGTATAAACAAATTAAAAATAAATAAATTACGACACAACCCAAATTGCCTGGCGTTACTAATGTCAATAAAAACTTTGTTATATATGTACATATGTACGTTCTGATTAGATTTTAATAATATATTATACTAAATTTGATAGTTCTAAATGGGAAAAAATATAGATTTAAATTTCGGAAAATCAAACGGTAATTTTTATATGATGCTATGTGACATTAAAGTTAAAGTAAGCCACGAAATAATACCAAAGCAAATTTATTATTTTTAAATGAAAAGTAAATTAACATAGTAGACAATCATATATGTATAAATACAAATGTATATACCAAAGTTTCATAAATTTCTAGCGTTTCCCGTGAAAGTAAAAGTTGGAAAAAAATCATTTTCACTGATAATGTTGGAATCTACGGTCTCAAAAGGGCTGTGGAGTAGGATCAAAATCAATTGACTACGACTCCAAATCCGACTCCGGGGCTGATTTATGATTCAACACCGACTACAAGGTGTAACTCCAACTTGAACGATTTTAGTAAGATGGACAAATAAATATTATTGACTTTCAAAACATAAAAAAACAAATGAATTAAGAAAATCACTAAAAATTGACATATAACCCAATTTATTTAATTATTGGTATAAATAGATATAAACATATATATTAATATATAAATATAAATAGATATAAATATATAAATAGATATAAATATATAAATAGATATAAATATATAAATAGATATAAATATATAAATAGATATAAATATATATATTGGTATAAATAGATATAATAGATTTATAAATATATATAAATAAATTGGTATAAATAGGTATCAGTAAAAAGTAAGTAGATTCATAGTATGTACATATGTTTGAATGAATTTCATACACAAACAAATCAATTTAATAAAAAAAATGAGAATAAAAAAATTATGAGACAAAGGAAACATCGGTTTAGGCCAGAACACATCAAAATATGTACAATTCAACGATTTTATTTATAATGTGATTTAAATTCATGATTTTTATAAACAAATTATAAAATTTCAATTTATTAGTCGATTTACTTCGGTAAAATTAGAGACTCCAGCTGAAATTAGAGGCTTCGCAGAACCTCAGACGCATACCGTAATAGTATTAATTAAAAAAATAATAAATAGGAATCGGGGTCAGTTGACTTTTTACGACTCTGACTACGCTTGAAATGCTCCGACTTTGACTCCACAGCTCTGGGACTAAGTATCATAAAATACCAAATTCAGTAATTCTAAATTTAAAACTTTAGATTTACAAAGTAGACAATTAAAAATTTCACATTATTTAGTACTTTGGTTGCTCGAATGAGAAAAAGTTGAGAAAAACTGGGAAATTATAAAAAAATTCAGAAGAGTACCATAATATAGAAAATATTCAAGGCCTGTATTTATTTGATCAGTCAGTTCGTTTTATTCGGTCAGTAAAAAGATGATCAGTTAGTAATGTTATCGGTAGCTTTACTGTATGTTTACTGTAAACCGGTATGTTTACTGTAAATCGGTATGTTTAATGTAAATCGGTATGTTTATTGTGAAGCCCGCTTTAAAGGTCAAATAATTTGACCCTTAAAGCCCTCAACATGAGACCACCACCCCTGCCCCCCCAACGAATACAGTCTAAGAGTCTTTCGTAGGAGTGGTTTACTAGCAATCTTTTTCAAATCTGTAGTAAAAAGTTTGTAAAAGCTACTGACCATTTGTTAAAAAAACTGACTATTTTAATTATTCAATTTTCAGGTTCAACAACACTATTTCTGTTTCACTTAAATTCACAAAGTGTTATCTCTTTTTAATTCGATATGTCCAGAATCTCGGAAAAGCAGAATAAACGTACTATGGCCACTAACATTTGTAAATATTGTTAAACGCAAATCATTATATTTAATGGTTTGCGAAATATTTCTCAAATAGAAGAAAAGTGGACTTACGGCATTTTAAACATAACGGATCATACAATACAAACCGTATTGATTCTACAAATATTATATATATTGAAAATTATTGATTTGCATATCAAACTAATAAACAAATAAACATAAATTTATTTACATTCAATGTGCTTTAAGTGAATTTTCCTTTGTATATATATATACATATGTACAATAAAACGATGTGGAATTGTGTGTGTGTTTTAAAATCGTGCGTACCATAAATAAAGAAGGCTTTGTTTGCTCCCCATTTTCTCCCTTGAACGAATTTAACGATTGGACCCATTAAATTAGCAATTAGCCATTTTGAATGCCGTAAAAATCTCGACGCAATTAATGAAAATGTACTTTTTTCGCCAGCCTCGCCCCACTCGCTCACACCCGAACATTTATTCGAAATTGATTGGAGATACTTTAGATTTTTTTTTTGGACGATCGAAAGCGTTAAGTGAGTAAAAATCTACCCGTAATAGTACTTTATTTTGCGATGATTAAAATTTATGCGGTTGGCGGTTTAATTTAATTGAGATATTGCGTATGAGAGTAGCGCAAGTTCAGGGATGTCTTGAGACAATTTTCACTATCTCTTAATCAACTTTAAGAGTTGGACAGGTTCTGGGTAATGTTGTTAAATTTTGTTATCAAGTTGGACCGTACTGTTGGAGTATTTATGTAATACGTTTAAGCACATGTTATAATATAATTAAAATGTATAATATATGCATACATATATATAAAGATATACAAATATTCATATATCAACTAAAAGCTTATATAATATACATATTATAATGCATAATATATTAAATAATATCGCTATTCTGTGTATCTGTGTAAGATAACGCTCACCGTACAATAGTAGTCGTTTCGATTCGAAATACATGTGTATGTATATACCTCACAGCTAAACAAAAGAAAAAACTTCTATATAAACTGTTTGCTACCAATTTTTTCTCTAGGCAAGTCTCTGACCATTTAGCGCCATCTATTGAAAATTTATTAATTTAATTTATTGATTTTCCTATTGGTGTTTTATATTGTTTATACACATGTAGGTAGTTTTTAACATTTCAAATTAAACAATTAAATATAAATGTTAAATTAAATATATTTAAAAGGTATTTGAAAAAAATACGACCACGTGCGGATCGATCACAGGACCGAAAAATTTATTTTAATTTTTTTTTTTATTAATAGCTTAATATGCCATAGCCCATGCGATGATATTTCATCGGGCACAGCACTAGTGTAACACAAAATCAAATATTTAATAGAAAAAAAAATCTACACATATGTATGTATGTATGTATGTACATATATCAAACAACTCAATGATTTTTAGTGGTATTTATTTTACTAAAATAATAAACCAGTTATGTATATACATATATTTGCCCTCAATAATAGTAATGTAATTTCAAGAATTTATGATCCATTCGATAATATATGTAGTTAAAAAATATAAAGATAAATTTCATTTAAAAATAAGTCCCAAGAGGTTCCCGAGTTCAAACCCTGGGTTGGACTCGCTTTAAAATATTTTATTCGGAGTTTTTATGGCGTACTGCAGGTCAGACTTAGATATTTGTGACTTCTAGTCGATTGTTTCCTATCAGAGCTTTCTAATTTGTCTGATTTCTATGATGAAACGGTACCTTATTGGCAAAGCCATCCTACCTTCTATTTGTCACCACTATTTGAATATGATTTCAAATTTAAAGACATATGTACAACTTTAATATCAGAGATTTCACTAAATACATATACATATATTATTATTAAATATATGTATATGTATTTAAATTTTTGACATACTTGCGATTTTTATTCATGGAAGTAGAACATTTCAAATAAAAGGGATTAAAAGCAGTTGTAAATGAAATTCATCATACTTACATATAAAGTGGTTTTCCGACTCTATCTCTGAACCACAAAACCATATACGCTCTATCCTCTTTGATGTTAGGCTCTATACTGCAGGGCAAAGTCGCAGTCCTTCCGAGTACAGCTTCTGCCACCCCTCGTGTCACTGCAAAGATGAACAGAGTGATTAATATAAAAATATACAATAATTTTGCCACGTTAACCATTACGGTCACTCGTTACGATCCGCTAACTGAGCGAGTTCATTATTCGGTTACACAATATAAATCAGGACTCGGTGCTGGGAAAATTCATTGCTCGTGCAAAAGATTAAGGTGCTGGGGTATCGCCCCACCTATACCGTTCCACTTTACCCACCTCTACATCCCCAAAGCCCCCCTCCATAGCGACCAGAGAACGAATGGTTCTTGGGGAAACTTTGGAAAAAAATGTGCAGTGCGGTACAGGCTCGTGCCGCTTGAAGAATGGCTCGACGCCAACATCCGATCGGTTTTCCATCAGGTTGGGCTACGATTCGATAGGTTTTTCCGGAAAATGTATATAAAAAAATCTACGTACATAAATGTAGTATTTTTCAATGAAAATAACTTGAAGGCAGTTCCACCAGTATAATATAAATCAAGCGCATAATTTTATATTATATGTACATATAATACATGTAAACGAATCTAATCATTATATGAAATATATTTGAGAATAAATCAATTTCTTTGCTAAGTATAATATTCTGAAAAATAATATATATAAAAATGGACGCGATATGTGTATGTATATTTGTGCCAGACCATGGACACACATATACATAGATTGAAGTGGTCGAGGAGACGCGGGGAAGCGTGGTAGCGGGGAAGCGTGGTAGCGGGGAAGTGGGGGGGGGGGTGGAGCGACATGTGTCATCAGGCCGAGCGAAGACAGGCATATGTGACGTCAGGCCGAGCAACGACAGGCATGTGCGATGTCAGGCCGAGCGACGAGTGACATACACACACACACACATTCAATCATCATTTCGAACGGGTTAGATTGGTGTACGTGTTATGCGTGCACTTTTTATAAATATTAATATGTTGTGATCGCGCGAGCCTATATATTACCTTACATTATATTTATATACAACATATAGCTTTATTTATATTCGTGTATAAATTCCTTTTCGAAACCACCTGTTGAAATCAACGGGCACAACACTAGTATAATATATATATATATATATATATATATATATATATATATATATATATATATATATATATATATATATATATATATATATATATATACATATATATATATATATATATATATATATATATATATATATATATACGGACGGGATGTATGTATATATGTATGTATGTATGTTTGTATGTGCGAGTGCGTGGACAAGTATGGAGATTTCAAAAAACCAACATTTAAAATACCAGGAGTATACGTTATGCATAGGGATGTGGCGTGACGATCGATCGTGTCGAGATACATCCACGAAGACACACAAACACATTCATTCATCATTTGGATCGGCGAGCGTGTAATGAGCGCACTCAACTTTTGTTCCTATTAATACGTGCGTGCTCGCTCCTATAAATTACCTTACATTAATTTATTGGAGCGAGTATATAACATATATATATTTATTTTCATTCGTGTATCAATTCCTTTCCGAAATTAATTTATTTGAATAACGGGCACAACACTAGTATAATATAGTCACTTCATGAAATGGACACGTGGTGCGGGGTCAATGAGACATGCAGCATTCCAACTTAAAAATACTTGACTCAAACGTGCACACTTGATCATTTATACTTATGTATATGCAATTTTTTGGGTTTAATAAACGTATCATACATATATGTATATGTACATACATATATTATATTAAAGTTTTTTGCCAATGCAGCTTTTGTTATATTATGGTTGAGATGGCAAAGCATACGTAGAATTATTAATAAAACTAATTTCAAGAATTATAATTTTAAATTATGATCGCAATGAATAAATCATAAAATGTGTATATATTACGCAAACGTCAAGGTAAAATTAAATTACGGAACTTCTTTGCATAACATTAACTTTGAATAATACGAGGAAAAACAAACCGGAAAACCGAAAGGAAATAAATATATACGTAACAAGAGCGATACCGTTGGTATGTATAAAAATGTTTCTCTCGAATGAACAATTTGAATTTGAGACTAAATAAATAAATAATATCAAATATTTTATTATATTGTATAATTCTGAGCAAAGAGATAACTCTACGATAAATTATTTTATTTTTGTAACTGTCTAAGATTTTTCATTATACACCTATGTATACACATTTTTTCATGAGATATCAATACTTTAATGGTGTATTTCATTTCGAATCACAATAAAATCCGTATTGACAATAGTGCTGCACGAGTAATATTAAAATACTATCACAAAAATATGGTGAAAGATAAAATAAATCAATAAAATTTGTACGATCCAGACTATTAAACGTAAAGTTTAATAGCAAAGTATAAAATAACGATTCCAATTGATCTAATTTAATAGTGATATATAATTTTCGAATAATGAATGTATCCTCATCATCAATTATAGCCATTCACCATCCACTGCTGGACGAAAACCCCTCCAACACGCTTCCACTCGAATCTATTTTGCGCAACTCTCTCTTGTCTCATCACACACATTTTTTCTAGTTTCATCCCTTTCATCCCTTTACATTCTTTCAGGTACCATTCCAGCATTTGGTTTTTCTTCTATTTGTCCATTCTTCTAGTATTATGACTCTTTACCATATCCATTCTCCCACTCTTGTTCTCCATATATATAAATGACATACCTATTCCAAAAAACTGTCACATAGCCCTATATGCAGATGATACCGCTTGCTTCACAAGTAGCAAAAAACCAGACACTATTCTTAAAAATCTTGAATTTGCAATTAAAACAATGACTGAACACTTCACTAAGTGGAAAATCCAAATTAATCAAACCAAAACAGACGCCATATTCTTTAGTGTTAGAAAGCATAAGCAAAGTTCAGATCTGAAAATCCCCTCTGGAGAAAGTCTAAAAAGGCAGTCAGTAATAAAATATTTAGGAGTAACGTTCGATAAAAGAATGAGATGGGCACCTCACATTGAGGCAGCGAAATGCAAGGCGATGCGGGGTATATCCTCAATATATCCAATATTTAATCGCCATAGTTATTTATCAACTCAAAATAAAATAAAATTATATCGCGCGCTCATATTACCATTATTAACCTATGCTTCACCTGTATGGAATAACGCCTCGAATACTAATCTTTCCAAGCTCCAAGTAATACAAAATAAATCCCTAAAAATAATTTATAATACACCCATATATACTAACTTGAAAAAACTGCATGCCATATATAATATTCCATTTGTTACAGACATTACTAACAAACTAACCAGTAGATTCTATGACAGAATCACTAATAACCATACTAACACACTTGTGAAGAGTCTCGGTGATTACAACAAAATGTCTATACCCTTGAGGTATAAACACAGATTACCTAAACACAATCTGCTTCAGGTCATCGACTTTAGAGAGTCTTTAATTAATATTATGTATTAGATGTATTATGAATATTTCTAAGGATTGTAAATAGGTTTTTGAGCTCTTTTTCCTATTATGTTGTAGATTAACATTAGAATTAGAATAATATAATACTATGATTACTAACCAAATTAAATTAAATTGTAAAATAGAAAATGATCAGTAGATCAGTAGCTATTAAAATAGACATAAGATGTATTGTGAACATAATTTCGTAATAATAAAAAGCATTTAAAAATCAAAAAATATCCATTCTCCATACCATTCTCATCTACGTATTCCGATTCCTATCTCGTCTCGTAATTCCCATCAATCAGTGTTCCATTATTCTTAGAGTGCATTGGACTTATATACGTCATCACAAATAAAAAATGTTGATTGAAAATCTGTTTCATTAGGAAAAGTGGAGTTTTCGATTTAGAAACGGCGTTCATTTGCAAAAATACACTCCTTACTAATTTCATGCGACTGCTTGTTTCGTCTTCTTTGCTACCGGACATGTCTATAATATTCCCTAAATATATGCACTTATACTAGTGTTGTAACTGATGACATATCATCGCATGGGTCGTTGGCATATTAAGTTATTAAATGAAAAAAAAATTAAAAGAAATCTGTCGATTACAACCGAATTTTTTTCAAATACCCTTTGAATATATTTAATTTAATATTTATATTTAATTCTTTAATATGAAAAAAATGGTAAAAACTACCTATGTACATGTAAACAATATAAAACACCAATAGAAAAATTAATTAATTAAATAAATATTCAAAAGATGGCGGCCAAGAGGAAACATTGGTATCGAACAGTAAGTATAGAATTTTTTTTTCTTTTGTTATTGTATTCGTATATATTTAAGTTTTGGCAGTGGCTTAGTTGTGACGTACATCTGAATGTATGTCGAATCGAAGAGACTATTATAGTACGGCGAGCGTTATCTCAGACAGATAGACATACAGACAGACAGATAATCGATATTACGTATATACAATGTATACATATGTATATGATGTTGTATTATGAGGAATGCAGTAACAATTTATCAATACAGTTATCTATCTACATACGTTCAATATTAGTCCTACTCGTCTTTGAAATCTATTTATTTATAGTTTTGAACCATTGTGGCTTTAAAAGAAGAACCTAATATAAATAAACTATCACTATTTTCAAATATATGTATATATTTTTAAAATGAAAACTTTTAAAATATCTCTATATATAATAAGCCAGCAGTTTGGCTTAGTGGTAGCGTATATATTTAGCACCACTGAGGTCAAAGGTTCGAGTCCTCGCCACTGCTGGTTAGATTTGGGGGTTTTGTGACTCCAAATCGATCGTTTCTCTATCAGAGTTTGCCAATTTTATCCGATCATTGCTAAAACGGTTCCTGAAAATTGGTATTAGATGTAATCCTGTTGTCACAAAATCTGCCTGTGTATAATTTGTAATAATTATACACAGTAATCTGAAATCTATAGATATCTCTATAGACATCTCTATAATTTCGTATGTATTATATGTATAAAAATTGTATACAAATTTTTTTTTTTAAAATAATCCATAGATGTCTCTATGATTATTATTTCTGATTAATTGTTATATGCTATATATTCTGATTGTATATGTATGTATTACTGTATTTCTAAATTCTGATTGTTTATGTATTCTGTATTTCATTAACGTACACCCGTCGCATTGGAGCAAATCTGTAATGGCGAGTGTATATTGATTTGTAACAATAAAATAAAATCTCAAGTATTCAACTTCATCTTACATCGACACTGACGAAATTGACAGCTTAAGCTTTTCGCGGTCAATTTCGTGTCGATCGGCAATCGAAAATCCACAAACTCGTCACGACAATTAATAAAAAATGGTTTCGGGAAATGAAGGTACGTGCTAAAGCCTCCCTAATAGGGTTAATCGCAATGCCAACCCGCAAAAGAAGACTGGTCCGATTTATACTAGGAGGCCTCCGCCGCCAACTATTTATCCCGGTACGGATGTGACCTATTTCCGGGCGTAAACAGAGCAGCCGACGTATTTTCACAGGGAAAAACCGGCCGAGAAAAACCGGCCGAACGAAAAGAGGCGGTTCCGTGAAAACGGAAAATCCGCTTGTAGTCCGGCCGGTCGACCGCAAAGGGACGCAACGCGGGGCCTTTATAAGTTGACACAGTTTGCACAGTTGTCGTGGTGGCTTTTCGACCGGCCAGTCGTACGTGCCGAAAAGGAAAAACAAAATACAGAAAAGGGGAAAGAAAAAAGTCAGCCACTGGCCACTGGTCCCTGTGACTGCTTTAAATTATTTTCCACACGTTAAGCTCACTGTGTGGAAGAGGACACTTTACGACTTGCAGTCATTCCGGTAATGTGTACGTGTGTGTACATTAACTGATTCAATTTAAGGCGTACACATTTCAAAGGGCTACGTTTTAAGTTTTTAATTTATCTTGGTTAGCGTATTTTATATCATTAAATTGATAAAAATTTAAACGCTGCTTGCAAATTATTGCCGAAATATTATGAATATATATTTGGGTATTACCCATATCTCTATCCTACTCCTTTCCTTTTGGGCATGCTTGGGTATAATTCCCTTGAACTTCGGAAAAACTTCTCGTTAATTCGTTTCGTTCTCCAGCTGCTGCGTGGTAATACGTCATGCCCGTTGTTGCTGGAACAGTTAGGACTTTATGTACCTAATAATTATGTGCGTGGTAGATATCATAATTTAATGGTTGTACCTCCTGCTCGCACAGTTCTTTTTCGAATGGCTCCTATACCAAGAGCTATTCGACTTCTCAATGAAATCGTTGCTGCCGTCCCTGAATGCGATATTTTCCACCTCGGTGACCGTAGATTATCGGATATTATTTTAACATATTTATCTGGTAACCTGCACTCATCATTACTTTCTTAATTTGAATGTTATGTATGAGTGGAATCTTAATCTACTCTCTTCCATTTGGGCCTCACTGTGATTTTATTATTTTTATTCATATTTTTTTTTATTTATTTTACTTTTTCTTTCTACTTTGTACATTTTTATGTACTCTTTTAATTTTGTTCAATGTTAACAAAGAATGGGGATTTATGGGTTATTTGATTTTTAAACTTTGTTCATTTTTTTTTTTGCCCTTCTGGTGTATTATTTTCCTTTTGTTACTTTTTTATTATTATTTTATTTTACCATGTTTTCTGCTTTTTAATTTTTTACTAATTTTACTTGTTTTTATATCTTTATTAAATGTAAGCCATTGTGGCGCATTAGGTTCTTCCTGTAATGCCACAATGGTCCAAAACTATTAATAAATAAATAAATGAATGAATAATTCTTCATATATATTTATTATTTTTATAATAGTAATAACAATAATAACAATAATATAAATAATAATATGAATAACAATAATATGATTGAAACGGTACCTCCATCAAATTTGCCATTTGAATATAATTCAAAATTGATAATCTATAAATTTAAATATGTACAAGTTTAATACCATAAAAGTCACTCAGGGGCAAGTCGTAATGACATCATGGCGAAAAATAATAGAAGTTGTGGGAAATCTGACTCCAAATTTGTTGAGACTGTAGTTAATTAAATGGAAAATAAAATCAAAATCTCAATTATTGCATGAAATTTGTTTATATGTACATATATTTACGTTTATATATACATACATATATACATATTTTGTTGTACATTCTACAAATTTAAATTGACTAAAATCACAGTGCTTACAGCTCTTAAAATGATACTCGTGAGTTGTGTACGTCATATAAATATTCATTATTTTACGAATCTGTTAACATTTCAACACCAGAGAACAATACGCACGTCTCTTCTTTTGTATCGTTATTATATGAACGCTGTCAGTTTTAAAATGCGAAAAAGGATATACGAAAATTAAAGCAAATGCGGGAATGTACTCCATTGTGCTGCCTATCATCTACTTGTTTGAAAACTTGTACAAATTCATAACCAAACACTACTACATATACATATACTAGGAGGCTCTCTTTCTGAAAACATTAAATTAAACGCTTATATCACTTCCGTATACACAATTCAAAATAATATAATACATTAAATGATACTCATTGTGGTGGAAGAAGTGTTGGAGAACTTTTCAGCTTTATTGTTATTATGAACGGTGCACTTGTTAGTTCAACCGTGATTGTTATAAGCTAGTACAAGATCCATTTTAATAGCAATTTTTTTTTGTGATTATATCCATTTTATTTCAAATACCTTTGTAAAACAATTATCATGAAAGCAATCAATATATTTGATATAATATAAGTTATTATATATGTACATATGTATACAATTGTTGGCCACCAAGCAGTTCCAATGTTCACGTATACATATATTCCTACACATTTAAATATTGTGTAGTCGTTTGAAAAACGATCATATTCAAACAAAAAGATTTATTTAATGTGAGCGTAAAGTAATATTTGTTTTATATACATATGTATGAAATATATGTAGGTTAATATATTTTATTTTATTTTACATAGACATATACCAGGAAAGCCTAACAGGTAAACCCCAACGCGCTTTCTTAGAAAATTAATTACAAACATTGACAAATAGAATTTTTTATTAAATAAATCCCTGTATTTCAAGAGGCTTAAGAACACGAAATTGACAATTAATTAACCCATAGAGATATCTATGGATTGAGACTTGTATATAAATTTTACATATTGTACATAAATCAAATTCAGATATTTGTGACATAGCGGGTAGGAAGTTTTTTGCCGATTTGATGGAGGAACCTTTTCAACAATGAAATCAGAAAAATTGGCAAACGCTGATAAGAAACGATCGACTTGGAGTCACAAATATACAAGTCTGACCAACAGCATTAAAGATTAGCATGGAATAGAACCCGGTAATCTCTTGGTGCTAAACATAATCGCAAAACGACCAAGCTATATTGCTGGGTATATGTATGTAGGTGAAGTAAATATTGTGTTATTTTTAAAGAATAAATTAAGAATAAATGTATGTACATATATGTTGAGATTGGGTTATAAAATATACACACTTATGAAGAGTCGTAATGATTACAACAAATTACCCTTCAGGTATAAACACAGATTACCTAAACACAATCTGCTTTAGATCGTCGACTTTAGACAGTCTTTAATTAATACTATGTATTAGATGTATTATGAGCATTTATAAGAATTGTTAATAAGCTTTTGAGCTGTTTTTCCTATTATGCTGGTCATTAACATTAGAATAATATAATACTATGATTACTAACAAAATTAAATTAAAATTGTAAAATAGAAAATGATCAGTAGATCAGTAGCTATTAAAATATATATAAGATGTATTGTGAACATAATTTACACTTACATTTACATAAAAAATAAATGTTGTTTTCAAATATACTAATGTATATTCAAATTTATATTCTATTAGTTATATGTATATATGTTTTTGTATATATTAGAAATCTAAATCCAAAGGTCGTAGACGGCCATAAGAATCTTTTTGCAACGTTCAAAAAAAATCTATTGAAAATACGATTCAATATACATATATAAAGTGACATAAGGAGATTTTTTTTTTACAATATGTAATTTTTTATACTTTTGAGTGCGTTTGTATTTTTGAATAAATAACAATTGACTTCGTAAAAATCAATAGAATAATCTCGACAGCTTGTTCGGTAAGCGCACGTCCAATTTGCCGGCGTCCCTTTTCCGATACGAATCGATTCAATTAAATTATTTTTCCCATACATTATGCATGAGTAAATATTAACTTTCGCATTTTCGTTTCGGTGTACAGTTACATACATATATATGTACAAACATGTACAGAGGTGTATATGTATACATTTATCGGAGACAAAAGCTTATACTTGGGGAGTAATGGATGAACCGCATGAGAAAGTTGTAGAGAGTGGGTCTGTGAGCGCGAGCGGCCCTTCATCCCATTTTCAAGTTTTTGTTTGGTTTTCGTTTTAATTGGAAAAGAGTTTTGTTTGTCTTTTGGTCGGACAATGGGTCGTACGGGAGTGGATTTTACCAACTTCGGTTACGTATACATATATTATATGCGCATACATACCTACATACATATATGTGAGTGTATATATTGCCTTTCAAGTCTGAGCGAAAAGGCGTTTCGCGAAAATGGGATCCCATTTCTGGGTAGTATAATCTAATTTCACGGCTTTAATGTAAAGTGCATTGGTTGCATGTACATATAAATTTTGTTCTATAACGAATTATGCGACGTAGACACTTTTGCACTTATGATATTTTATAAGGTTGTCTGTTGCCGTTAATACGATCGTTCTGATTATATTGGTTTTGAATTATTTTGATGTCTTAAAATTTTATTAAGTGCTTTATAAGTGCTTTTAAATAATGATAATACGTAAGAGTTCTAATTATAAAACATGAAAAGTTTAATATAGAAATCGAATTTTCAACATGAAAAGGCTATCAATTGAGATTTGTCGATACTTTAGATAATTTCTATTAATAAAACCAACACTTTTATATATTGAGATAAATCTGCTTAAGATCGTCGGCTTTAGACAGTCTTTAATTAATATTATGTATTAGATGTATTATGAGCATTTATAAGAATTGTAAATAGGTTTTTGAGTTATTTTTCTTATAATGATGTACATTAACATTAGAATAATATAATACTATGATTGCTAACAAAATTAAATTAAAATTGTAAAATAGAAAATAATCAGTAGATCAGTAGCTATCAAAATAGATATAAGATATATTGTGAACATAATTTCGTAATAATAAAAATAATTTAAAAATCAAATCATAAGATAATGTTTTCAATGATAAGTGTTTTTAATGTTAAGCTATTTAATATCATAGCAGTCATATTTATTGAAATTAAAATGTAACAAAAACTTTTCTAAGCAACGTGCAATGCAGTTTTTTCATAGCTCACAAGAAATTTTAAAATTGATCGAAAATATTTCAAAATATGTACTTAAAAGTCAATAGAATTGATGATGTATTTAGTACATCACCATCATCATCTACAGCCAGTCAAAATCCACTGCTGGATGAAAGCCTCTCCAACACGCTTTCTTTCGCGCAAATTTCATCCATCCCACGCGACACATTTGCCAAATTTCGTCAACCCATCTTCATCTCGGCCTTACTTAAACCCTTATACATCCCTTCGGGTACCATTCTAGCACTTCTTAAAGATCTTACGTCTATTTTTCGTCATTGTTGAAACGGTTCCTCATAATTGGCAAAAGTAATCTTTTCTGTTGTCATAAATCTTCTGTATTTATTGTGTGTATAATTTGAAAAATTATGTACAATATCTAAATCCATATATGTCTCAATGGATTAATTATGTTATTAATTAATTAATCAATTAATAGTTATTTCGTGTTCTTCAGCTTCTCCAAATAGAGTGATTTATGTAATTATAAAATGCTGTATTGTTTGTAATTAAATGTCCAGGAAGGCGTATTGGGGTCTTTCTGGTACGTATATGTATATCGTTGTAAAATAAAATATAATATAATATCTACATAACAATCAATAAAGATACATCTAATATAACACATAACTTTTGAAAATTCAACTGGTTGGTAAACTGTCGGGAAACTCGTACGCTGTTGCTTGAAAGTGCGTCGTAATTTGCGTCGGGAAAATCTGGTTAGCGGCAATTTGCCTCAACGTGGAGTGAAAAAAAAAGCGGAAAAGCGAAACGGGAGAAAAGCCGCAAACCGGTTAACGCGACCGGTTACGTCACGGATTTTTTCGTCTGTAAAATAAAGGTCAGCCAGGTTGGCAGCTTGCGGCCTGCGAAAATCTCCGGCCAGATTAGCCGAAGATACCTTTTTGCGAGAGCCGTCGCTGTTGGCTCGCGTCGGGAAAACCCCGGAAAAACGGGGGAAAGCGGGACGTGTACACGGACCCAAACGCGGTACAAGGAGAGTGCGACGTGCCTTGAAAAGGTATCGCAAAAGCACATAAAGACACAGCCTCTCGTAAAGTGGTTAATTTTAATCCTTCCGCGTCAGGCTTAACGTGGAAGTGGAGGGGGGGAGGGGGGGGGGTGAAGAAAAGTTTACTTGTCCGCGAAAAAGCTATCGTAAGCCTCGTTATTTAAATATGGATGAATGTTTAAACGAGGATTTTGTCGGGGAGCAGAAAAACAAGGGTTATCTTATTTTGGCGAGGGAGTATTACACGATAGCTCGGCATGCTTTCCTTTCGTTCTGTTGCGGAAATTCCTTGCAGGAAAATGTAAATACACTTGACGCAATTTGCATTTAGATTTTACGTCACTTTATTTTTTGCGTATACACTTATGAGTGTGCAATGAAACTGCATATAAAACCATATTTGTTACATAGTTAAAAAATTATATGTCACTTCACGGAAGATGATATGAATATATTACATATGTACATATAATCGAATCGTACTTATTCACATGATAAAATTGGTTTGAGTATTTGAGTTTTTTTCAATTCAATTCAACAATAGATGAAGTTTTGTTATCATGCGAAAACTCGAGATTTTGACTGATTCGAACTCGAAATCGATCACTGATCACGTTTTCATGATCTAGAAAAAATGTCTGCGTGTCTGTGTATTTTGGGGATTTTTTGAACACCGTTAGTCCTATCAAACTGAAACTTAGTATCGGTTATTGAAATTCTTATCGACATGACGTAATTTTTTTTCAAATTTTTAAGTAGACCGGAAATGGTACCTGCCCTTATAGATGTCCCCTTTTTTAAGTTTTTGAATTCAATTATCTCCCAAGCCGCTTACCGAATCGGACTGAAATTTTTTTACATGTAATATAAATTATAAATTTTATAACTTAATATTTTTTAAATATTTTTTCCAATGCCTGAAGTAGTATTTTTACTCTAGAGAATCGAGGTTTTTATGTTTTTCTCATAAACCTTTTAATTTATTGAAATGAAATTTCATATCTAGAAGCTAAATTTAAATACCAAGTTATATATAAAATGGGTAAGCATCCGTAAACCGGAAGTGGCAGCTTACTCTTGATCGATTTTTCTTCCACTACTTTTTTTCGGCCCCTTAAACATGTGTGCTCTTCACGAAAAATAATTTAAACAATACGATCATTAATTCATGTAATATAAAAAGTTTATAATATGAATTCGTTTTAGTTTAATTACGAAATTTCGTAAACATCAAAACTTTGGCAGTTAAAAAAAGTAGTTTTCGAATTAAAAAATACGAATATATAATTTAACGACACTTTCAAATTAAATACATTAAACTTCACACTTAATGGCATACATTATATATAATCTGATACATATATAATTTCGAAAGATACTTTATACGTATGCATGTATGTTTTGGTTTTGTAGAATCCGTGACTTTAAATTTAGCAAAAAACAAATGAAAATTCAAATAAATTAAGCGGCTTATATATTATATTTTTACATAAAACATCGCGGGCATACACACAATAACTCCTGTATGTTTCATCACAATCGATTGAATGGTATAGGAACGCATACGTGACAGAGAGATAAACAGACAAATTACATATGTAGATTGTAAACATATATGTATATTGTAAGTTTATACACGAAATATATCTTATTTATCTCTCGCAAATTTGAGTTTATAATCATCTCGAATCGGCGAATATTATCAAATGCTACACACTCTGTCCCTATGATACTACATACCTATATAATTGTTCGTAATTTGCCAAGAAAGCGCATTGGGGTTTACCTGTAGGGCTTTCCTGGTAAATTTGTATATGAATCTATATATGTATATAAAATTGAATGTATATTTGTCTGTTTGTCTGTCTGTCTTTTTGTCTCGTATAGGCTCCTAAACCACTCAATCGATTACGATAGAACTTTCAGGATTTGTTGTATGCATGTCCGGAAAGCTTACTGTGAAAAAAACGGGAAAAAACCTCTTTATAAAAATATTCGTAATTACGATTTTACCGAGGCGAAATTTTGAAGCGCCATTGTGTAGTCAAGGAAATGTGTTCATTTGTAACCACGTTACCAGTTGGTTTATGACGACACGGCTTTGAGTTGAGCTCCAACAGTCACTTGAAACGGGAACGGGAACGGGAACTTCGTATAAAAAGTATTCGAATATTCGGATTTGTGATCCCTAATTGCATGCCGGGTAGTAAATAAAATAAGCATATATTCAGGATTTTAATTCGAATCGTACAAAAATAAAATGAACTCTGTCTGAAATTCCAATTACGGCTTAATTCAATTCAATTTGAGCCAAGTATTTAACACCAAATGAAACGTATGAATAGTGACCACATCAGAGTTTGGTAATATTTCACATGTTGCGTAATAAATGTGAGTAATTTCTTTCTGTGTACAAATAATGAGGTACTTAGCAGTGCGTCTCACGACGGCAGGGTGCGGCGGCACGTTCAATTTCGAATGAAAACATTAAAATGACATCAAAATTACATTTGGCAGAAGGGCTGGGTACCCGTCCCTGTTGCCATCCCTGTTATTATTGCCAGCCCAACCAGGCAGGGGCGCCCAATCGGTGGTTTGCGACTGCGGAAAAGCAGGGGAAGCGCTCGCACATTAGCCGAAAGAAAACAAAACCACGCGCAGACGGAAAATATGCAAAACATGCAAATTGACGATTTCGTATTTAGCATATCTTGATTGATTTTATTCCTTCCCCTATTGTTCTGCAGGTACTATTTTCGTATTTTTCAATAGAATGAACGTATTAGAATTTTCAATTTAAAAACATACATAAGATTTTCGGCCCAAATGAAAATAATAAAGAATTGCTGTTTTACAAAGATGTGACCAACCCACGACTTTATCTGTGTATTTGAGGAATATAAGCATGATACAAAACTAAAATTCGATAATTAAATATACATATGATAGCATTTACGATACAAAGTGAGCGCAAATGTAGGGAAACGTACACAAGACAAAAGTTCTACTTCCGGCATTTTTATGAGGTTAAATTATGGTTTTCTGAGAAATGCTTTTTAAATATGAAAATTTAATACTAAGCCAATTACGCATCGCGTAAACAAAGAAGAATTCTTGGAAAACATCGCTAAAACTTAAATTTATTTATCTCAATACTCTTTGTATATAGTACAACGTAATTTTGTACTATATAATTCATGATTATAATATAATATACATATACATATGTATATTATCCGTAACTCGTAAATTTTACGTGAAAATTTATGCATAATTGTTAAGTATTAAATTGCGGATTAGTATATTATAATAAACAACCAAAACTTGTAATGTAAATTAAAACAAAAAAGTTTTCGTAGTAATTATGGCTAAATTTCAACTGATAATATTATATAGGTATTTACAAAATAACTTGGTTTTTTTGAAATGGAATAAACGTTGTCTTAAATAAATTTATTATAAATACGAGTTTATAAAAAATCAAATTAAAAAATTCTGATGTGACCGACCCACGACTTTATCTACGTATTTGAGAAATATAAGAAGATTACAAAAAAAATCGATAATTAAACATGCAAATGTAGGGAAATTTACACAAGACAATAGTTCTACTTCCGGCTATCAGATTTTGTTCAAATTTTTTTTTATTATTTAAAATCACTATAAATTTTATACATAATATCAAGAAAATAAAAATAATTTAAAAGTTGAAAATAAATTCCTCTAGTTTCATGTGGGAGACATTTACTTATATTCCTGAGAGCCAATACCATATGTCGGTAAATATCAAGGCGATCAGAAGAGTAGAAGTGGTTTAAAATTAGCTAAAATATTGTGCCTAATAACCTAATGAAAGCTTATAAAATATAAGAATAATATTGCAATTCAAAAGAACTCGTTGCAATTCTGCGCGCGCACATTAATACGGGAGGAAAAGCCTGTTCCTCTTGTTCCTGTTGTATCCTACTTGCGCAAATTAAGTGAGTATGTACCGTTTACCATGCACCATTTATTTTTTGATCTTTCGACTTAAGATCTTTCGATCTTTGCCTTCCGATATTTGCGTTTTCTGTCATTTAACATTCTGTCAAGTCACGGAGACCGGTATTTCATATATCAATTGCCTTTTATATTAATTGTATACTTTTTAATTTTTAATTGAAATAAGCAGTCGATTACTTTAAGCTTTCAACGAGAGTGAATAGTTTTTAATTGATGACGTAAAAAGCATTAAGATAACACTAAGCAAAAAAAACGGAGACTAAATTTTTATAATCATGTTCCAATAAAATAGCAATTTTCTGTAAAAAAATATATTAAATCGTAAAAGTTTCTTTCTTAACTATAAATTAATAAGCTCGAATTGAATGTGTTCAGTTCAATGAAATTGTTGTCAAACTTCAGCGAATATTTCTCTGACTGAAAAGTTTAATTTGACATGCTCAATTACTTCCGAACGAAATAAAAATATATTTAATGGATCGAAGTTTTGTAAGTTCAAAATAAACTTCGCTATATATATTCAGAAGCCATATAAACATATATATACATATATGTATACACGCATTCGTATTTTTTTTTTAATGCTTTTTATTATTACGAAATTAGGTTCACAATATATCTTATATCTATTTCGATAGCTACTGATCTACTGATTATTTTCTATTTTACAATTTTAATTTAAATTTTTTAGCAATCATAGTATTATATTATTCTAATGTTAATGACCAGCATAATAGGAAAAACAACTCAAAAGCCTATTTACAATTCTTATAAATGCTCATAATATATCTAATACATAATATTAATTAAAGACTCTCTAAAGTCAACGATCTAAAGCAGATTGTATTTAGGTAATCTGTGTTTATACCTGAAGGGTATAGACATTTTGTTGTAATCACCGAGACTCTTCTCAAGTGTGTTAGCATGGTTATTAGTGATTTTGTCATAGAATCTAGTGGTTAGTTTGTTAGTAATGTCTGTAACAAACGAAATATTATTTATGGTATGCAGTTTTTTCAAGTTAGTATATCCATGGTGTATTATAAATTATTCTTAGGGATTTATATTGTATTACTAGGAGCTTGGAAAGGTTAGTATTCGAGGCGTTATAACCACACAGGTGAAGCATAGGTACACATTCGTATACAATACAGTATACACATGTAATATAATTATTTCAAAACAAAATTAGTATTCCATCGAACTAAATTGCATACAGTAATAATAATAAACATACCCATAGGATCGATTTTCCGAGGTTATGAAGAGCAACTCTATACTTACATATATATATATATGTAATGTCGAGAGGTGTCGAAATGTCCGCGGGCCAATTTATCCACTGCCACTCGAATACAAATGACGAGCTATACCCACATATATAACAATACATTTATACATATGTGTGTTTATGAGTGTTCTCCCGTCTTATCCTCACCCATCTCATCCCACAGGAAGGTCCTATCTCATGTTCAGATCGAGCGAAATGCGGTAACAAGCGATGTCGCCGGGAAAACCCTGAACAATGGCCAGTCATATTTTACGGAAACGCTCGCATGACGATTCGCATTTTCGTAACAGAGTACATGTACAAAAAAAAGCTGGCATATACATATAGTACTAATAAAAAGCTTTATATATAGACTTCGGTAATTTGGGCTTTTGCAATCGGGTCAATCTTGTTTATTTTTCGACGCGATTTAGAGGCGATCCATCTAAAACGTTTTCATAAGGCATCGCCGCAAATGAAGATTGATCATTGACAAGGGGGAGGTTTAGGTCTTTTTTGGGGTTGCTTTGGCTGCGGAATCATCCCGTAATTGTTGCTCTGAGTTTTCGCTGTTTTATTTTTCAGAAAAGATTATGACTTTCCGCTCTGGTGACTCACATAATCACCGTTCGTTTTTACGTGTCAATATTGGAAAATTCAATAGCTCGATAGTTTAAGTTGAATACAAAACGACAGATTTAATTTTTACTATAATATTCTTATAATCATAATGCACCTCTTATTTTAGTTTAAATAAATATACTTAACGAATGTTTCCACACATTTTTCCCATATTTTAATGTTTTTATCTTTCATATTTGTGAGAGTAAAAAGATTGAAATGGCAAAGGGTTGGTCAAGTTGATAGAAGAATGGACGATTGATGGGTGAAAAAAGTGCTAGAATGTTAAAGGGTGTAAGCGAGACCACAGGGTGGATTAGTGGATGAAATCATAAAAATATTTGGGATGAGTTGGATGAGAGTTGTTCAAAACAGAGACCTAATGGAAGCGTGTTGGAGAAGCCTTCATCCAATAACGAATGGCGAATTTCTGTAGAACCTACCTATACATTGAAGATGATGATGATATGTAAATACTTTATTATATTACATAAAAAAACAATACATATTGTAGTTAACATAAAATATTTGTCAATATCTCAAGCAAATAAAATAAATTTTGATGAAATAATAATAAACCAGAAAAAAATCATACTCGAAACACATACCTTTGTAAATATTTTAAGTATGTTAAATAAACGTGTTAATACTAGGGCAGATTCAAAGATTTTATATATTGAAGTACAAAAATTCAGATATGTACCTGATTAAATTAAGATGATCATATTAAATTTTGACAAAATAATTTTAGTACTAGATTTCAAGATCTATCTTTGAATTGATATTTTATTAAATTTTATATGATAAAATATAAATTTTGTATATTAATTATATTAAAGATATAATCATTCATATGTAATGCAACATTTCAATAGTGATCGTACGAGATATCTTGGTTAGTTCATTGATCAAAAATATACCTTTATGTAATGGGTATCTGATTTTATTGGTAGTGTTTTACGTGTTGGCATTTGCAAACTTTAATTTTGTGAATAAAGCAATAAAACATTCAGTTTATACTTTAAAAATAGATCTCACAGAAAAAACGATGATAAATTGTCGAGTGAAAATGCGATAAAATTAAAAGCAAATCCGGTATAAGGCGGTAAACGACGCGTTCGGCTTCCCTGCATTTTCCCGACAGAATTTTCCTGCGGAGCTTCGGATTATCCGTGCAAATTGGCTTCCAAACTGTTGTTACGCCAGGGCAGGTCAACCAGTAGCCCAAGTAGACGTGCTTTGAATTGGGTTTGCTCGCGGAAATGTCCCAAATTCGGTTCGGTAACTTTGATCGATAGTTGTGTTTGTCATTTCGGGCGGCGACTCGTATGACATAGGAAATTTAGGTACCCGTCGCATCGACATATAACTTTTATTATACCTCTATATATCGGTAAATTACAAGTGAACGTATATTATCATACATATACATATTAACCAATAAAAAAAGTAAATTTAATCATAAATTTTATAAGTCATAATGTCTCAAGTATAAAAAAATATTGCTGTTCAATTTAAAATATGTTTTTTTTTTTAATTATTGATATGATTTTTAATACACATGTAATAGCAATCATTTAAAAAATAGTTTCAAGTCTCTGATTCCTACACCTTGTCCTACTCATCTACCGTGTAATCGTTAAAAGTTTCTCCATCAAATTCTATGTAATCGCAATCGTGCAATCGGACTTCAATTGACTTTTGAAACTTTTTCGCAATATTCGAATTTTATTCTCCATCACATAAGATTGAAACCTTCGTCGTTGTTGAATGTTAATTCGCATAAAAATTTTATTAATACGCCTCCGTATATTTGAACACACAACGGCCCGAGCTGCGTCCTTGTATATTGGATCTTTTATTATGTACCGTTTTGATAACAAGGGTCAGTTGTACGTTTCCCAAATGTGGACGGCCGTATCCTTAGGCTTTTTAGTACGTCCTTTTTCCACAAAGGTTGGATCAGCTGCACAAATCCTCAGAAAAAAATACATATATGTATATATATAAACATACAGACGCAGTGAAAGAGTTCGAAACAGTTTTTATGCGATTTCATTACAGGAGCTCTTTCGCGTTTGGGTTCCCTAATTTTGTCTCCTTTTTTTCCGGTAAATTTAAATTGAATGTGTGTATAACGGTTGTAATATATCATGCTTAAACTTAATTTTTTCACATAATACAATAAATGAATAGTGAGAGTTTTCACCAAAAATACAATAATATCACGAAAAAAGACTTTTTTTAGTTGTGGTTTTGAATAATTTATTTTTCATATCTTGACTGTTGATATATTCAAACATTATAATGCAAATATTGAATGTTAATTGATTAACATATGTATATGTTAACCAAGCAGACATTATTTTTTAAATACTTAAAAAAGGAACGAATTCAATATGTATCACTTTCTTATAACGAAAGATTGAAATGAATGAATCACACTACATTGGAGACGAGAAGAATAAGAGGCGGCTTAATTGAAGTATTTAAAATATTAAAAAATCATCATAATTGTCATCTGTCCAAACTTATTATGTTCAGAGAAAACACTCATCTCAGAGGTCACTCCCTTATACTCCAAAAAGAAAAATCAAATAAATTGATCGGAGATTCCTTCTTTTCATACAGAGTGGTTTCAGTTTCGAATAGCCTTCCCAATAATGTAATAATTTCTGAACACCTTAATATTTTTAAAAACAAGCTAGATGTATTTCTTAAACTTAAATCATTTCTGCAATTCCTCTTTCCCAATATCTTTTCTATATTTTTGCTTTCTTTTATTTAATACTAGCTGTATTACCCGGCTTCGCTCAGTGTTTATAATATAAACCGCTTAAACATGACTAAGCTAATTTAATTAAAAAAAAAAAAAAAATTTAAAAATTTAAAAAAAAAATAAAAAAAAAAATTAAAAAAAAAATAAAAAAAAAATCAAAAAAAAAATAAAAAAAAAAATCAAAAAAAAAAATTAAAAAAAAAAAAAAAAAATCAAATTTTTTTTTTTGCCTTCTAGGGCTTCGCCCTCGGCACCCCCCTGAGCCTTAGCCTTCTAGGGCTTCGCCCCTCCACGCCCCATGAGCAATTGCCGTTTAGGGCTTCGCCCCTCCGCGCCCCCATGATTCAAAGCCGTCTAGGGCTTCGCCCCCCTTAGTTAATGCCTTTTAGGGCTTCGCCCCCCGCGCCCCCAAGATTAATTGCCGTTTCGGGCTTCGCCCCCCTTAGTTAATGCCTTTTAGGGCTTCGCCCCTCCGCACCCCCATGATTAAATGCCGTCTAGGGCTTCGCCCCCCCTAGTTAATGCCTTTTAGGGCTTCGCCCCCCGCGCCCCCAAGATTAATTGCCGTTTAGGGCTTCGCCCCCCTCAGTTAATGCCTTTTAGGGCTTCGCCCCTCCGCGCCCCCATGATTAAATGCCGTCTAAGGCTTCGCCCCCATGATCAGTTGCCTTTTAGGGCTTCGCCCCCCGCGCCCCCAAGATTAATTGCCGTTTAGGGCTTCGCCCCCCTTAGTTAATTCCTTTTAGGGCTTCGCCCCTCCGCGCCCCCATGATTAAATGCCGTCTAAGGCTTCGCCCCCATGATCAGTTGCCTTTTAGGGCTTCGCCCCCCGCGCCCCCAAGATTAATTGCCGTTTAGGGCTTCGCTCCCCTTAGTAAATGCCTTTTAGGGCTTCGCCCCTCCGCGCCCCCATGATTAAATGCCGTCTAAGGCTTCGCCCCCATGATCAGTTGCCTTTTAGGGCTTCGCCCCTCCGCGCCCCCATGATTAATTGCCGTCTAGGGCTTCGCCCCCCTTAGTTAATGCCTATTAGGGCTTGCGCCCCATGAGGCTGGGCCCCCCGGGCCCCCTTCGGGGCCCCACGGGGCTGCGCCCCTTGTGGCGCCCCCTTTTGAGCCCCATGGGGCTGCGCCCCATGAGGCTGGGCCCCCCGGGCCCCCTTCGGGGCCCCACGGGGCTGCGCCCCTTGTGGCGCCCCCTTTTGAGCCCCATGGGGCTGCGCCCCATGAGGCTGGGCCCCCCGCGCCCCCTTCGGGGCTTCACGGGGCTGCGCCCCTTGTGGCACCCCCTTTTGAGCCCCATGGGGCTGCGCCCCATGAGGCTGGGCCCCCCGGGCCCCCTTCGGGGCCCCACGGGGCTGCGCCCCTTGTGGCGCCCCCTTTTGAGCCCCATGGGGCTGCGCCCCATGAGGCTGGGCCCCCCGGGCCCCCTTCGGGGCCCCACGGGGCTGCGCCCCTTGTGGCGCCCCCTTTTGAGCCTCATGGGGCTGCGCCCCATGAGGCTGGGCCCCCCGGGCCCCCTTCGGGGCCCCACGGGGCTGCGCCCCTTGTGGCGCCCCCTTTTGAGCCCCATGGGGCTGCGCCCCATGAGGCTGGGCCCCCCGCGCCCCCTTCGGGGCTTCACGGGGCTGCGCCCCTTGTGGCGCCCCCTTTTGAGCCCCATGGGGCTGCGCCCCATGAGGCTGGGCCCCCCGGGCCCCCTTCGGGGCCCCACGGGGCTGCGCCCCTTGTGGCGCCCCCTTTTGAGCCTCATGGGGCTGCGCCCCATGAGGCTGGGCCCCCCGGGCCCCCTTCGGGGCCCCACGGGGCTGCGCCCCTTGTGGCGCCCCCTTTTGAGCCCCATGGGGCTGCGCCCCATGAGGCTGGGCCCCCCGCGCCCCCTTCGGGGCTTCACGGGGCTGCGCCCCTTGTGGCGCCCCCTTTTGAGCCCCATGGGGCTGCGCCCCATGAGGCTGGGCCCCCCGGGCCCCCTTCGGGGCCCCACGGGGCTGCGCCCCTTGTGGCGCCCCCTTTTGAGCCCCACGGGGCTGCGCCCCTTGTGGCGCCCCTGGCGGGGCCCCATGAAGCTACTCGCCTTGCGCCCCCGCGGGGGTGAATCCATTGAAACGAAAAAAACAAATCGGCGCCCATGGATCGAAAAAAAAAAAATCGAATCACGTGTTCGATGACGTCACCGATCTACGGACGACGACGACGAAAACGACGAAAACGACGACCAAGGATACATACAAAGTCTCTTTCCAAATTATAGATTAGATGTTACTGTTACAGGTATTTTTTTATCTTTATTCTTTGTATCTTTTGGTATTCTCTTATATCATATCCCTTATAGTGTTTATTGTTTTATCTCATTATCTATAATAATCCAATCCCCATGAGCCTATTGGCTTTGCCGCCTTCTCCATGTATTCTAATAATAATAAATAATTATATAGTCATCATTCAAATGCGTTTAATAGCTTTCAAATCAGCAGTTAACTTCAACAAAGTTCGTTGTGTTTCAAAGCACGCAAATAGCTTTAAATAATAGAAATGCGTAAAGTGTATACTGGAAAGGGTACTTTAAAAGCACATCAAGTATACATTTGAAAGTAAATTACTTTCAATCAACATTCGACCATCTCGAGAGATCTCAATAAATTGTCTCGTGCCGAACCCAACAAATCGATTCGTAGCAGATCGGGTCAAATACAAACGGTCCTCTTGAATGCCAATAGGATTCCTGTCCTTTCGTTCCAGGGTACGCGAAACACAACTATAAACTAAATTAAAGGAAGGACAAAATATCCGGTGACAGGAAAAAGCTATTTTTTTATACGCCCATACACCCATACTTCATTTCCCGTCAAACGCTTAGATTTATTTGAACCGGAAAATTGGATGGAATCTCGATCGAAATTACGCTGTTACAATTTATTATTCAAAATATGTTCGTTATGACAGAATCATTATACTAACCGTTCAACTGTTCGTAATTGATTTAAAGCACATTTGTTATGCCTACATGAAAACGGTTGTGTGTGAGCCGGGCGAGCACGCCGCGTAATCCCGAAATTAAGAGTTATTTTCTGGTAGTTAAATAATTGAACAACACGGTTGGAAATTTATGGCACTATGCGGATTTGTGTGCAAAATTAAAATGAGATTTTGAATCGCTTTATTGTGTATAAATTATGTGTGCGAAGCTTTTAACTGCGCCCAGTGCGTAACACTCAATTTTTAACGGAAGTTTGTACAATTAAAAAATATATAACATTTAACAGTCTTCAATTCCGAAAAAATGTGATTAAGTACTGTAAATTTCAATTTAAAATCCAATATTTGGTAATACAGGGGAAATGATAAATGAGTTTTTAATATGTACATTAGTAATAGGAAATTTTGATGCGCTACGACTTGGTAATGAACGTTCATAATGCAAAAGCTTTCATAAAATTTATTATTATAGATCATTGTACTTTGAACCAGTTGAATAAATTATTTTCTTCTATTTTTGATTACGCCATTTGCCAAATGGGCAAGATATTACTAAATTGTAAGCTGAATATTATATGATGCGATAAAATGACAGTTGAAATTTTGTGACAGCAAAATATACAAATATTTTCCTGTGTCACAAGAATTCAACTTAAAATTGAAAAAAACGTCAAAAAATCTGTAAAATTCATCGTTTTCATTTGTAATAAGCGCTTCACTTAATAAAAACCTATTTTATGAAAAGACGTTGTAAAAACTTAAATTTAATTTTAAAATCTATTCAAGAGTTCTCGAATAAAGTATACCATAAACATTTTAAGAATTGTAAAATGGTCCTTGTGCTTTTTCTCCTATTATACTTTAAGCACTTACATTTTAAAAAGGCAATAAATTAAATGGTCAGTTTTATTTCAACAAATGGTCAAAAGTTTTGTGATAATAGTGTACTACATAAATATCAATTTACCTATGTAACTAGTAAAACGCTTATTTTTTTAAGTACCTTTTGACAAACATAAAATAGTCGGTGACTGATTATATGTTACAATTAACTAGTCAAGTATTTACTTACCAAATCAAACGAAGTTACGGACCAAATAAATACTGGATAATTTTAAAATAAGAGAAACATAAATACTACCTTGAAGAACAAAGCTTAAAATATAAGAATTAATTTTTTTACATTTAATCATAAAAAAATTACAAACCTAATTGTTCAATCATTTTTTACTTTTTTTTTGTATATGAAGTTCACTTGAAAATATGGGAACTTGTTAGTATTTTAAGTTGTATATATTAAAACACATCAACATTTGTTCTTGTGAATATACAAGGCATTGGTTAGTAGATATTTAAAATCGATTTAAATCTTTCTAGAATGCCTAAATACTCAAAATAGTCGCAAATATATATCCCAATGATAATGTATTATAAATATAATGCTTCGAGTATCAAAGTTGACTAATTCAAGTTTGAAAAGCGGCACTCGCGATTTCGGCGCGGTTTTCGTATACGTAAGCAAAACAATTTCGTTTCGTAACTTTTCGAATTGTATTTAACTAGAGTCTCAGCAAAGTCGAGAGTTTGAATTAAAATGTTTTCAGACGATAATTTAACTACAATTGGAAGTCTTCGCTCCGGTTTCCATTATTAATAGGTAAAACCGGTGAGCGAAAACGACGAAGCAGCACTTCGAATAATTTCGAACGAATTAAAGGTAGTTTAACGACGTTTTAATTTGAGCTTTGTACCAAAGCCATCGCTAAATTTTTCAATACACAGTTACGTGTGAAAGTACTTAATCGCAAAACCCAAGGCAAACAATAATTTTTCCAGTTTTAGAATTTTTTTTTACAGCATGAATATTTTTCGCGTCAATTTCGTATCCTTTTAACGGGGCGTCGAACATCGTCGGCAGGAGTAATTGTTTTTTTTTCAACGAGCAAAAACGGAACAAAGACCGGGTGAATTGTTTACAATTCAAAGGCCACAAAGCAAATCGTTAGCCGTCGAATATTCGGGGAAAAGGGGAAAGAAACAATGCCGTTTTACAAAAAAAAAAGCGGAAAAACGAGTGGAAAATTTTTCCTTGGACCGTTTCCCTTTTGCACCGGTTCTCGCTGTCAATAGAAATAAAAACTTAATTTCACCGGGAGTGGGAAGCTCACCATATGCCGTTAATGAAGCAAGAATGACGGTGTTACTTTATATTTAACATATTGTATGCATAATATACAAATATATACGAGAGAGTGTGCATAATTAAAAATTAAAAGCAGTAGATTACGTGAGACTTTTGCGAGTTAAAATACAAAAGCAGTTGATGGAAAATTTGCATGTTTGAATTCACATGAGAAATAAAAATAATAACGCAAAGAATATAAAATTAATAAGAAGCTCACATAAATATTTGAACTCAAACTAAATGTGGTAAGAGAATCCGATTTATTTAATGAAATGTTGTATATCTAAAACTAGCTTTTCCCACACATATTACGGAAAATATGAATGTGACCATATAAAATAAAGTAAATAATATTTTTTGTACTGCTGTTTACGTGCAGTTTTTGGCCTGAGCTGTGCTGGTATATATCTACATATATATGAATGTTCTTCAAAAATCGTTGATGTATACAAATATAATTTTAAGAAAATGAGGATATGAAAGTTTGCTAAAAAAAATCAGCTTCGTATAATGTTCCACGTAATCATAATTGAAAATAAGTCTACATGTAATAAAAGAGCTTTTCATAACTAATCGAATGTAAAACAAGCCAAAATAGCACGCTCTAAGTTTTATTTTACAAATGGCGTGCGTCAAATACTATTATTCAATGTGTAATTATATAGACTGCGTGATGCATTATATAATTTTCACGGGCTTTTCCAGGTGTTTCTTTTGCAAACAACACTAGGTGTGAAACAAAAACCGTTCAAGGGAGACCACCTGCCGTTCGTTCCGAAGCCCCCGTGTATAAAAACAACCCCCTACGGATAAACATTCGTTTCGCATTTTCGCCCCCAGAGCCGAAGAGGAAAAGGAAAAAAATTACTAATGGATTTGCGTTTGATGACGTCGAAAAAATCCATAATATTCGCACGAACGCGGAGAAATTATTCGTGCGAGTAGTGCGTGTGTTTTTCCGGAATTTTCCCGCAGAACGGGAGCTCTCACCTTGAGACTTCTTTTTAGCGAAGAGGGAGGGGAAAATTCCACAGTTGAGTGTTCCCTCTCTGTTTAGGTGAAAAATATACGATATTTTTCGGGTATTAAATGCCGAAGTTTTTACGCGAACTTGAAATTTCTCTCTCTCGCTTTTAACGGCGGTCACGCGATTTTCCTCTGAGTAATTACCATCGTCAGCGTTGACTTACAACAATTATTAATCCATAAAGAATGAAATTTACCACCCACAATATGACTATACTTACATTTACATTATACAAAATAAGCCCCATTAAATGGTTTACAAAGTTCACAAATGTATGTCGCATACAATAATATTTGACCATAAATATTTTCCTTTTCAAAAGTTAATTGTTGCGATAAAACGGCCAGTAAAAATATTCCCGTAAGCTTATTGATGATTTAATTTTAAATATAATTAGCACCAGTTTCATCAAATATACATATGTATATATTTTACCATTTATTTCTTAAGACAAATTTTCATAAAACCGAATGTATGTATATATATGTAATATGTAAATATAAATGAAAATTTTTACTTTTGTATTTATGTATGTACTTTATGTCATATAATGACATACCAACAATGATTTCGCCTTACAAAAGCATGTATAAGAAATCATATTGGGCAGGTTCGATATGTGTAGGTAACAAATATATGTATGTTTAAAAATATGATATTATGTACACTGAATCTGTATAAGTGATCAATATTTGTAAATATCTTTCACACTGAGTACATAAAGACTCTTTTGGATGAACGAAAATACAGCCCTCTTATTAGTACGTTAGATGTCAAAAAACCAAAATTTAGAATGCTTGGAGTATATGTATGTTGTGCCTAGAGATATTTAATAAAATAAATACACGCGAACGAGGCGCACAACCAATCAGCGTGAAGTGGTCCACGCGGACTGAAACTTTTGACCAATTAGAGCAACGACGATACATTCTGACCAATAGGTGCATTTTAAACATCCGCTATAGGGATGTGGCGTGATAACCGATCGTGTCGAGGAGACGCGGGGAATCAGGAAAGTGGGAGGGGGTGGATCGTCTGACATGTGCTCCTGATATTAAGCGCCGAGCAATGGGTGACGTCAGTGTCAAATGTACAAAAATACACACACATGTTCATTCATAATTTTCAATGGGTTAACGGGTTTGATCTACGAGCGTGTAATGCACGCACTCAACTTTTTCTATTAATACGTGTGCGCGCGCGCCTATAAATAACCTTTCATTATATTTATATATAACTAACTTTATTTTAATTCGTGTAGCAATTCCTTTGCGAAACCACCCGTTGAAATCGACGGGCACAACACCAGTAAAATATAAAAAGGCAATATAGTAGATAAAACAGACAAAAGTAAATATATAAATTAACATTAAAAGTAGTATTTATAATATAACATATTGCAATAAGATTTATAATATTAAGTATACATATATTGATTCCAAGACTCGCCATTTTTAAACCAAAATATATTACTTTACCTATAAATTGATCAAAGTACAAAATATCAAACATTATAATAAGTTTATAGCAATATTTAATATTATAAATACTACTTCAAAGGGCTGAACATCAACGCCTTGTCCATACAAACGTATTACACTTCTCGCTTCCCCAATAATGGTACTAGAGAAATTATTTTTTAATATGCTATGGATATTCACTATTGGCATGTTTTTGTGGTTTTATTTTTTTGATTAGTTATTTTTTATAGGAGTTCAACACAAACATTTATAAAATCGCCTCTTTTTTACCCACGAAAAGAGTCCAGCGTTCTTATTTAACGGTCGATTTTTAAAAATAATACGACCATAAAAACAGAAAATATCTTTCTCATACCGATGATGAATTTTTTTTTAAAATTGGTATAGTTTCGTAGGAGAAAACTGGAGAATACGAAACCTCGATTTTGTCATTTTAATATAGATATAATTTGGTCGAAATGCAACTGTCGCATTCACTCAATATATATATTGATGATATATACTGTCGTATTCACTCAATATATACGTATATACATATACAAATATCGAAGAAAGGAACGGCAACAAAATTAACGTTTCGGGTATCCAGCCCTCTTAAAGCTTTTAATGTTTATATTTATTGTAAATATGACACATATGTACATATGTATGTGCCGAGAATATGTTAATCCATAATATAAATAAAATATATAAATAAATATAACATAATATATATTATGAAGTAAATGAATAAATTAGACGTGAAAAACAAATTGAAATTGTAAATAAAACAGTCTTGTAATTTAATTTTATTAAGAAATACTTTCAAATCATTTACAGAACAATTTCATTCATCATCACATAATAAAAATACGCAACATTCCCCGAAATTCTTACGTTCGACTTCGAATTGCCTTTATTCCGAACGCGTTAATCAGATTCCTCGGCGGTTTTTATTACCCGAAAAACAGTTTTAGTACCGTTAATATGAAACAATATAAATTTTTCAATAAAATTATACAGTTATGTGCGATTTTTTTAATGCGGTTCAACGCGAGAAAAAACGGCACGTACCAGCTCCAAGTTTTTTTACGTTCCAACTACGAACGAGCTCAATAATTAATTCATCACTTTTATTAACGAAACTAACAAATGGCAGTTACCGAGTTGGCAAGAAAAGCGATAAAAACTTACCACCACCTACCTGCCCTGCGCCTCAAACCCCTTCACATTCCTTTCCAACCCCCCCCCCCCTATCCGGGCTAAATGTCGCACAAGAAAAGTCTATCGCGTTTAATTATGATTAAAACGACCGGCCACTATAAAAAGCCGACCATTTACGGCGAAACAATATAAAGCGCGTTCTCATTTTATTGAAACCTCGGCGAAAGTTTCGCTCTTCGATAACAATGACGTTTATTGTTATGTATTGAGATTGTTAAGCAGCAAATTTACGGTGCCTGAGACGTATAAATTTTTAGCTCCTTGCATAATAGTATTGTAATTTAATAATAGAAAAAATTTAAACCTTAAAGTTTTATCATGCGTACCTTAAGGTAAAATGGACGATATTAAAAATTTATAAAACACACTGTCTCTCCACAAATATGTAATACACATAATGTATTCAAAATACACCTTTTCTAAATAATACTACAATATACATATACATATATGCATTAGTCCAGAGTGAAAAACGTGAATTTTGAATATTCATTGATGGACCTAGTGGAAAACTTTCGCCAAAAATAAAATTCATTAATCTGAAAATAACCTACATACATACTTTTTCGAAATTTTTGTCGACATAAATTTTTTGGTTGAAGGCAATAATTGCTTAAAAACAATTAGTTTTTTTTTATATTAAAAGTTTCCTTGTAACTTCGAACGTTTACTAATCATTATTACTGCTGTTCAGACTTAGATATTTGTGACTCCAAGTCGTTGTTTCTTATCAGAATTTGCCAATTTATCTGATTTCGTTGTTGAAACGGTTCCTCCATAATATAGGCAAAAATCATCCTATCCGCTGTCACAAATAAAATGTTATCGTAAGTTTTTCCGAAAATTACAATGGTTTGAGAAGTTAAAGCTAAGCTAAAACAGATGTGTACAAATACACAAATTCATCTCAGCAGGGTTCTAATTCGCGATTCCACAATTACAGTTTTTCTACGACGAAAAATTTTTTTTTTTTATATATATTCTTGATAGTAGCTTATTTAAATCATTTAATTATTTGTGCGTATTTAGTATCTGCCATTTTACGGCTATGATAATATATAATACAAATTTTATTATTTGTAATAATAATATATAATAATCATCTTATGGAAGTTCATAATGTTTATAACTCAATTTTATATATAAGCAATTATTTTTTTGCATAAGGGGCCATTCAAGTATTACGTAAGCAGATTTATTACAATTATTTACCCCCTCCTCCCCCTTTTCAGCAAAGGTAAGCAAAGCTCTTACCCCCCCCCCCCCTCCCATGCTTACGTAAACATTGGTACCTATATGCATATTCATTATTTGTGGGAATCCCCGAATATGTGTTTGGTTTTCAAGCATAGACAATGTGTGGGTTGCCAATGTGTAAAAAAAAATAACCACTGCTGACGTAATCACCATCTCGACCCCCTCACCCCCATGTCATCAAAAATAAGCAAAGCAAAGACCCCCCCGCCCCCCTATAGTGCTTACGTAATACTTGAACGGCCCCTAATTATAATGTGTAGATATGTATGTATATTTATAATTTTTTTTTCTGATATAAAAATTTAAAACTTGAAAAAATTCCTAATTTTCTGAAACCGGTGAAAGCCGGTCAACCGGCTTTTTATTTCTGGCGGTATATTGGATGCTCTAACCTCGTATATAATCATTGAGATTAATCAAAATTTTATATAAAACTAATCTTCACGTATTATATACAATTTGAAAACGCTTAACGTTCCATAAAACGGAGATAAGATGTAATTTACAAAAAACCTAAAAAAAATAGATCCAATAGTGATTTACAATCATAACACGACTCGTAAATAAAATACCAACGTACTGCATGTATTTCATCGCCATAAGAAATCTACAAATGTAACATTTTAGTACGACAGCTCAAACTCAATAAGTACTCTAATGCTAGTTTATGACCTCCAAATCTCTGTGATACGTTTTAAAATTTCTTCTGCAGTCCCACCGAGAAAGAAATTGAACAAAACGACACACACACACACATACACACATACTGAAAGCCAGGCGATTTTTCAGGATAAGACAACTGTATTTCATCTGAAGCAACGGTCCCGAGTGAAATTAATCTTGACCGCTCTTCCACGGACACTGCACTCTGTTAACCTGACGCCAGACTAATACATCGACAACAAAAACGATTAACTCATCATTGTCGCAGTGATGCAAAACGGGCCGTTAAAACAAATTGCGTAACCGATAAAGTTGAAAATCAAAAAAAATATATACATAGAAATAAAACGGTAAAAGCTTGGTAGCACACGTCAACGAACGACGTGCTGCGGCCGCCAAGATACGAACCTAATAAAAGTCGCATGAAAAACTTTTTTAACTGCGTTCAAATCACCGAAAAATTGGGTTTATAAAAGTTCGACACTTCTCTTCGTGCACACACGTGCGCGGCGGCGAACTTTCCGCGAGGGTTGCTCGTCTCCTTTTCCTCTCACCCCTATATAAGACGCCCATGAGGAGGCTTTTTGATATACATGATTATTTAAAAGTTCCATTGTTCCATGTGTATACATAAAGTTGATGTTTTTGATACTAAAATAGATATAATTATTTATTTTATTTTTATTTTTATTCAATCAATCAAAGTACACTCGTCATTACAGATCGCTCCAATTCAATATTTGCATTAAAAAATAAAACTACTTTGTATGTATAATAAGGGTTCTAGAACACTTACCCCCCGGACACATACCCCCGTGCAAATAACCCCCCTCCCCCGTCAAGGATAAAAATATTTTATAAAAATTTGTTTATTATACGAAAAAGACATAATTATATATGTATACATAAAAAAAGTTTTTTAAAAACATACCTCTTCTATAATTTGTATATAAAATTATTATTTTTAATAAAAACAATAATTTTATTTTACTAACTACTTTTATATGTTTAAAACTAATAAACAAACGATGGATAAACGTCAACGACTATCTAGCCGGGCAGATATCAAACGCGTCTTACACTATATTTTTGCACCATCGTAATGGCGGAGGATGAAATGAGCAATATGGCAAAGTATGAAAACGATCGGATAAGAGGCAAACTTTTTCCTGAATTGTAATCGTAAGTGAAACGTAAAGGAGGTATGTAAAAATTGACAATATCTTTAGAAAAAAGTAAGTATCAATGCTAATTTATTTCAGCCAGAAAAATACAGATTCAGAAATACAGATATTAATAATACATATATCAGATTCTTTATAAATAATCAATAACCAATAATAAAAAATCAGTAATTAATAATAATTATTTAAAATATACAAAAATCCAAAATCAATTGTATTTTAATCTCTTTTTCTTTCCCTTTTCCCGATTTTACAAATTCCATCATGGATAGTCTAAAAATGTTTAAAATATAATAATAATATACATATACTTCTATTAAAATTTACTTTCAATACCACAGAACGCAAACGCTAACTGGTGGCTAAAAGTCTTTGAAATTGATATTTATTCTATTTACAACAATAAATTGAAGTTAAATATTGTATATAAATTGAAATTCAATATGCTCTACCACACTTAATTTATTCTTATTTATTACTTTACTTTATTACTATTTTTAAACAATTTTTATCCATGGTGGGGGTTATTTTCACGGGGGGTTTCTGGCCGGGGGTATGTGTCCGGGGGGTACATGTCCGGATACCATAATAAGAATACATGCATATGCGATAAGTATGATGAAGGTTGAGTGAATGCTTGAAATGGCACGTGGTTCGAAGATTTGAAGGAAGATGTAATAGTACCCAAAAGAATAGAGAAAGAAGCAAGGTAGGTCGCAAGTGTGTGGAGGCTGACAACATAAGAAAACTATATGGAGATGAATGAATATGTGCACTTGTATACGTATAATAAGGAAATATAGTATTTTCTTGAAGAGGGCTCTACAGTGTGGTATATAGTTGACGATGATGATGATATATTTACATATAGAAAATCAGTGAAAATTAATCACAATAGCTTACATTCTCTGTATATTATTAAACACGTCTACGTCTACATACTAATTCTCATAACTGGAATCGTTTTGGCTTTTGAAATCCACGTACCTATGAATGTTTTGAGATCATAAAACACCAAATTTCAACTATTCAAAATTGAGATATGTATGTGTGTTCATACATACATACCTAGGGAAGTCAAATTGTGCAGAGAAGTTTATGTTAAATTCCAAGGTATCGAGGAACTTTCAGTTCAAAGTCATACTTGTAGAAGCACTGCATAAATATCGTGTCTAATATTATCATAAATCTAATAGATTCTACTTAAACTTATTTTACTGGTGTGTGAGATTATTTTAACCCATTTGTATAATAGCCTGCGCTCATCATTATTTTCATAATTTAATTTAATGTATGAGTGGAATTTTGCTCTTCTCTCTTCCATTTGGGCCTCGCAGGGATGTTTTGTATTTGTATTTGCGGCTGGGTCTTATATAATATATATACTCGAACTGACTATAGCTGGAAGAAATTCCCTACTTTGTATTTTATTATTGGATATTTTTACTTTATCTGCTATTATTATAATAGTATTGCTTTTTTATGACTGCATTTTTTGTCTTTGTTTATATGTATATATTTTATTTTTCTCATCTCAATTGAGGCGCATTAGGGACTCCTGTACAGCCACAATGGTCCAAACTTAAACTTAAACAAATGCTTTAGGTCATCGTCTTTAATTAATATTATGTATTAGATGTATTATGAACATTTATAAGAATTGTAAATAGGTTTTTGAGCTTTTTTCCTATTATGCTGTACATTAACATTAGAATAATATAATACTATGATTGCTAACCAAATTAAATTAAAATTGTAAAATAGAAAATGATCAGTAAATCAGTAGCTATTAAAATATATATAAGATGTATTGTGAACATTATTTCGTAATAATAAAAATAATTTAAAAATCAAAACCAAACTTAAATAAATTAATATGTACGTAAACAAATTATATATTTATAAATGTACACGATTTTTTTAATCACAACTTATTACATCAAAATTTTTCCAATCCGCACTGCGACATAAACGTATATTTTGCGATATTTTAATAATAATAAATGATAAAAAGCAAGAGAAAGCGCAAAAAAATAGCCACTCTCATAAAACATTGGCCGGTATCGGACCGCGGCAGACCGGACACGCGTTAATCAAGGCGTGCCGGTATGAATTTATGTTTATTTTAAATTTGAACCCTGGAAAAATAACGACTTGGCCTAAATGCGAAATAATTTCCACCGAAAATATTATCCCCGCAGGGCGTTGAATGCGGACCCAGGGACGAATGATAAAGGGGAGGCTGAGCGTATGTGCAAATTAATTCTACACGTACCCCCCCCCCTGCACTCCCACATCCCCTTCAAACTCCCTGCTGCCGATCCCTCGAAATCCCCCACAACTCTCTCGAAATGATTTTTTGTAATTTTCAGAAATAATTAAAATGTTTCGACCGCCACGCGCGCGAAAGCCCTCAAAGTTACACAATATTGACGCGAAAAGGGTGGCCCGGATAAAGTGAAGGGCTGGAGGATGAGGTCGGGGGTTTTGTTTCCTCCCCATCCCTCATCTACTTCATTTTCCAGTACGTTCTTATTGTTTGCGTTGAAAATGAAGTGTGAAATGGTACTGCTTGCGCGCGCAATGTACGTTTATTAATGGCGACAGGATTTTCGAAGCCCCCCCCCCCCCCATGCCGTTTGTAAATATTCTACATTTTTTACGTGTTGAATTATTTAGGTATCATATTGTCTGGCGAATAAAGGATGAGCTTTCAGCTATTTTTGTTGAACACATTGAGTTTAAAATACCACAATATTGATTTTATCATTGAAATTATGAGTAATTGTATGATGAATGAAAAGTGTTCAACAAAAAGAAAGCCATATCGCTCATTGTATAAGTATGGTGGAATTTGCATTGAATATTTGTAATGAAAATTTTTTTGATTATCTGTAATTTTATTATTTGTGGTTATTTTCTTGTGTGATAAAACTAGTAAACATTTGAACATAATTCATATGAAAGCAAATGTACTAGACAAAATGGTGGCAAAAAAATCCTTCAACCTTACATCTCCACTTAAACTGGTACTCACTAATAAATTATATATTATATTTTTTAAAATTTGCTCTATAGGTAGGGTTGCCATACGTCCCGTATATACGGTACGTGTCGGTCCCGTATTACAATTTGTCCCGTATTTGTCCCGTTTTCTCCCTAAACTCTGCGTGAGAGAATCGACGCAAGAATCGATTTTTTTGATGATCCAATGAGTGAAGCTTATTTTTGCTTCTTGCATTCACAGCTCAATACATTTGAATCTCAAATAAAAAAAATAGAAAAATCAAACATGACAGTCCTGGAAGTAAAGTCTTTATTAGAAGAGACAAAACAACATATGATCGAGAGAAAAAAATCCAATTTTATTGGAATGACGACAAAAAAATCTCGAATCTCTTAAAGCTTGATTCTGGAAACAGTGCCAAAGTGGAAACTTTCGAAAAACAGACTGTCGATTTCTTTAACACTGCTGTGGAATACATTGATAAGTGGTCCCAATCATTCAAAAAATTTAATACTTTCGATTGGATGACTCTCAAGCAAGTTGCTGAATGGGGGGAAATAGAACGAACCGTTGATTATTTGCAAGTAAGGAACATCGATGTTGGAAACAATGAGCTTCTTTTCAACCAGTTCGTATATTTAAAAGATTATTTAAATAAAAATAATACCAACGAAAACTGGGAGAAAACGCTGAAATTGAGTATGGAAGAGAAATGCCTGAAGTTTTTTAGAGATACCAAGCATATTGAACAGAAGTCATGTTTAATACAACTATGTGAGTATATATTTGCCATTCCAGACCACAATTCCAATGTGGAGAGAATATTTTCCCTGATGTCAACACAATGGTCGGATGAAAGAAATAAGCTGGCAGTTGAGACAGTTGAGGCAATTATGGTTTGCCAGTATAATTTTAAAATGACTTGCGCCCAACTTTATCATCATGTAAAAGAGGAAAACGATTTAATTAAAAAAGTTAAATCATCGTTAAAATACGATTGGGCTAAAAAAGACTAATTTTTAAAAATAAACTATTACCTACCTACTTTTCCATGTTTTATTTATGTAGCACTTAAATGTCCCGTATCAATGCTTGACAATTATGGCAACCCTATCTGTAGGTTCTCATTATCTCTCTTATATATTTAGGTCACTCATATTGTTGTAACGTTGATCGTGATATAAGCGAACGTAAGAAGATGTTGGTAGTACTTTAGATTCTTAGGACCTACATACATATACGGCTTGGCCTAACGGTTAATTTAGTTTGAGGTTTTCATGCGGACTGTTGTGTTTGTGATTTTCACCTTTAAATCTGAATCTGATGGTTCCGCAAGGAGTTCAACTATTATATTTTTAAACCGCATTGTTATAAAATATTTTTATCCTTGACAGGGGGGGGGGGTTAATGTCCAGGTAATTTTTGACCGGGGGTATATTTCCGAGGGTTGTGTGTCTAGGGGGTAAGTGTCCTAGAACCCAAACACACATGCTTACGACAGAACAAAACGTCACCAATGCAACACATAGGACGGAACAGAAGCTTCAGCAATGAGACCGAACAACAAACAAGAGCAAAAAGAGGAGCAAATCGCCACCGCACAGCGCATCGCAAAACTTAAAAGAATGTAAACAAAAAGCTCACTTAACGTTAGCTGCCGATAAGCTTCGCGTCCTTAAGTACACACTAACCCCAGAGCTTTGGGGAAACGCTTGGTCAAGGGTAATCACCGGGAAGAGCACTCAGCTTATTTGTTGACCCGAAAGCTAAGCCTCTCATTATAAGCCGTTTCAACGACAAGTTTGTTAAGCCCCGTCGGGTGAACCCACCCCCAACGAGCACCCGTCTGTCATCGACGATGATTACCTTCCGAGACATCAATCGACGATCGACCGGTGCCTGTGTAAGTACCCCACGTAGAGTACACACACCCCGACGTAGTACATGTGTGTGTGTGTGTAATTTCAGTGAAAGTATCGACAATTGCCATTGTTTTCCCTAATGTAAAAGCCTTGTTCGCAAGGTTGTCGCTATATTACAAACAAGACCGATAACGACAACGCGAGCTCGGCAATAAACCGGAAGTGAATTTCATAGAAATTGATATTATCAAACGCGCAACAATTTCATATACGTATGTGTGTGTGTGTTTTCGCCGATTATGATTATGTTCTTATTGTTATTGCGTCATCGAAAGCGATATTGGTGAAATTTTCAGCGCGTAGGTGAGCTTATTTCCGAATGGAAAACATCTTTTGGAAATAATTTTGATATTAAATTGAAGTGGTACGAGGTTGTGGAATTAGAATCAATTTGATTGCTCTCTAAAGTGAACCGTACTTTCCCCGAGGTAAATTATTTCACTGCTGATAATAACGATTCAAAGACGTAATTGAATTCAAATAATACGATAACGCTTTGTATCTATACAAATAAATATGCTTATATTATATAATATTATATGACTCGTATACGCTTTATATATATATACCAGGTTGTATTTGATTATTTAATACATATGTAATTATATTATAATTTACTTAAATATGAGCCGTTATATTTTAAAGTGTCGAAAGTACAATTTTCAGTTCCAAAAACACTATTTCTGTTTGACTTAATTCACAAACTTTTATCAATTCTTTTAATTCGATATGTTCAGAATCTCAGAAAAGCAGAATACACGTATGACAGGCCACCAGTATTTTTAAATATTTCTAATAAACATTATATTTAATGTTTCACGGAATATTTCTTGAAATGAATAAAAGTGGAATTATGCCACTTGCAAACATATATTTACATACCCAATTCGAGACTTTGATCATTTCATAATGTCACCTGTTGCTTTTTTCATGTATTGGTTTAATTATTTAAAAATATCTTTGTTTATATACAGCCGTAGACAAATGTACTAGTCTGATTATTAATTAGATAACTAACAATTAATAATTAGACAAATATATTAGGCCACTTGTTAAAAATGCCATTAACCTAAAATACTCGGGTGTTTGGAACAGTTTCATACATTTTTCCACGGCTGTACATATGTATAGCCATATGTAAATATGTATAGCTCTATGTTTATTGTTTACATACAGAGAGGTCTTGTGTTCGAATCCCGATGTTTTCGATTTTCTCGATGATTACGAATACGTTAGAGTTTGTCAATTTATCTTACTCAATTGTTTGAACGGATCCAATAGAAATTAGCATCCTCTCCCTCTCTCACAAATTCGATCAGTCCAATTATTTATTACTGCTGGCATACATTTTCTTGTGGTTTGTTATGAATCTCCAATCTATGTATATAAATACTATAAATACATCTATGAAGTGAGTTTGGATGTGTACTCAATAAGCTATAGTGTCGATTTAGAGTGAACTGTCATAGCGCTATGGCATAAATATAATAACATGAAATATTATACATATAATGTTAAAATGATTTAATTTCAATAGAAATTTCATATCAAAATTACACGTGTTGCTTTAATTAAAGGCCAAATTAGTGCGCCATATTAAATAACATTGCAATGTAATACAATACTGATATAAACATACATAGAACATTTGACTATAAACAAATGTTAATATATAAATGAGATTTATTACCTCCTCAGTGCGATAAAGTCAAGAATATTTACAGGAATACGTAAAAAATTTCATGCTATTTAACTTTCGTAGTACATATATTTCATACAAATTTACAAAGTCCACAATAGAATGAGTACAAATGAAAAAGTCGGATCTTCTTTATAGTTAATAAATAATCGCACACAGCCAAAGTTTAACCGTTTTCGTTCCCTGCGAGCTTTTTGCGTTATTTTTATTTTTCATTTTATTTTTTTTGTGTGTGTACCTTAGCAGGTACGACGCACAGTGGCGCGCGGATAGGCGATATGAATTTTTTAATGCAATATTAGCGTTTTATTGTACATTTGACCTTTTCCATCTGGCATTGTGCGATACACACTGTCGCTTATTTATATTTTGTATACATTAACATAAAATTTCAACGGAGCTCGCGATTTTTCATAAAAATCTCCACGGGGGACCAGACCGCATTATGACGCCAACACATACACACACACCTTGGTCTCTAAAGAAGGGACGAAACGCCCTACACAAAATGATTAATGCTTTCTTTGCCGCATATCTGGGGGGCTCAACTTCACAAGCCGTGGGACACACGACGACCCACCCCCCATCCCCAATCCTCCCAAACGACCCACTTTAGACGACGCTAAATAAATCCACACCTACCGTCCATCCGAGGCTATATGGAAAATTATTAAAATGCTATATCTCAGGTGGATTCTCACTAGTTTCAAATTAAGTGCTTCACATACATACATTCAAACATACATATATCAAAAAATATTGGATCGCATTCTAAAACGTTCTCATCTACATCGTTCTCACTACACAACAAGCCTTTGATAATTTATTCCTATCCATTCCTATCAACAATTTTCGCAGTCAACGTCAAATTTAACAACAAAACAGGCTTCTTTAGCGCAGAGTCTTAGTTTAAGTTTAATCCTTAGACTAATGGCTCCCAACGTAAGACGCATGCTCCGGGGAGGGGGGGTTGATTTTTAAATGCTTTTTATTATTACTATATATATTTAAATAGCTACTAATCAGTTTCTATTTTACAATTTTAATTTAATTTTGTTAGTACATAATCATAGTATTATATTATTCTAATGTCAATGTACAGCATAATAGGAAAAAGAGCTCAAAAACCTATTTACAACTCTTATAAATGCTCATAATACATCTAATATATGATGTTAATTAAAGACTCTCTAAAGTCGACGATCTAAAGCATATTGTGTTTAGGTAATCTGTATAAGGGGGGGGAGGGGGTGATTTGAATGTGATGTATGATAATTTGCAAATCGATGATGTTCGTTTACCCTTTTGTCTGTTGTGCGAACACTATTTGGCCAACGAGTATATGAAAAAAGGTCTTCTTGAAACGAATTTCAAGAAGAAAGACAGCACTTGCGTGAACCATACTCTGAATTAATTTAAGAATTTGAAAAAAGATCAACAGTAAATTCACAATTCTCTGCATTAAATGCTATCAAAAATCCAACTATTTAAGCTAATTGATATTTCTTTTAGCTAAATCTGGAAAAACTCATACTTTAAAGGGGGATTTAATTAAACTAATTGCATTTATTAGTCAAAAAAGTTCTGAAAATATGTAGATGACAAACATTTCAAAGAAACGCCACTGAGAAATAATAATATTAGTAAAAGAAAACATGAGATGGTTAAGGATGTAGAAATACAACTTATTGAAAATTTAAGAACAAGAAAGTTCTCAATACATCTGTATGAATCAACTATAAAATAGGGGGAGCATGAAGATTTCTGAGACATTGGAGTGGGACGTGGTACAAAAAAGGGTTGAGAAACGCTGCTTTAGAGCGTAGACGATTTTTAGAATTAGACATAACCCATTTTCCCCCACCCAAGTGACGCTGGGCAAGTCTTCATACATATGAATACTTGCCCAGGGAAGGATGTATGCTCGGTACTATAAGGAGTAGACAGGAAACCAAACATGTAGTTTCGAGATATGGTTAGAGTAGCTGACATGGTGTGAAAATATTGAAATGGCAATGGTCGGGTCATATGTCTATCAAAATAGCAAAATACACACAGGTTAAGTGCCTGAATTGTACAAAAGATAGGATCAAAAGCCACAGGTGATATGGGTTGGGAAAAGTATGAAAATGCATGGGAGTTCATACATGGGATGCTCATAATATTATATTTTATTCAATATTATTATTTGCACATGCATACATACATACATACATTATATTGTACTAGTGTTGTGCCCGATGGAATATCATCGCATGGGTTATGGCATATTATTTTTTACTATCCGCTACTATTTTAATACTGTTAAATGTATTTTTGTTTATGTGCATATATATGTATTGTTTTTGTCGACTCTAATTTCTGTAGTTATTATTTTGTTTATTTTTAACCATTGTGGCGCATTAGGAATTCCTGTAATGCTATGTAAAATGGTCCAAACTTTAAATAAATAAATTAAGCTATTAAATTAAAACAGATCAAACGCAGGCATAGTTAAAAATTAACATAAAATTTGTTTCGATAGTTTGATAGTAAATCTGTCGATTATTCATATACGTATGAGCCATTTTGATTCCAAGTTGTATAAGTTCACTAAGGCGTGACCATTATTGTTATGTACGACTTGTTTTGAAAGGAAAAATAATAATTACACGGCAATGAAATAAAAGCGTGTTACTTTTATAAGCAAGGCATATATTGTATGTACATAAGTCCACTTTTCTTAAATATCTGGAAAAACATTATATATAATGTATCACGTTTAACAATTTTAAAAGCACTGATAACTTGTAATACGTTTATTCTGCTTTTCCAACACTATCGAATTAAAATAAGTGATAAAAATTTGTGAATTAACTCGCAGAAATAGTCTTTTGGAACTTAAAACTAGACTTCCACCACTATAAAATATAACGGCCCATATTATACAATTAAATTCTTATCTCATACATCGTGTATACATATGTACGATTTTATTTCTTCGGTTTTATACATTTAATATTTTATATACAAATAGTGTTATGCCCCTTGAAATTTCAACGGGTGGTTTCGGAAACAAATTGATGCATGATTTAAAATAAAGTAACAATACGATTTGTAATAATTAATCGGAATCAGAAATGAAACTAGAAAACTAAATCTGTTTGTGCGCCTTGCTCGCGTGTATTTATTTTATTAAATATCTCCATACTTGTCCACGCGTCCGCCACATACATACATACCCACATACATCGCGTCTTTTTTAAATACATTATTTTATTTAAAATATTTATATCATTGCAACTCATAAGGTTTCTTTAAAGAGTAATAAATCAAAATAAATAATATTATATATAAAAAACGGACGCGATATGTGTGTCAACACACATCCAATCAGAGTGAAGTAATCGAGGAGACACACAGAATAGCATTATATATGTGATTTATTTATTTCATCCATATACTATTTATATAGACGATGGGGATTGCACAATTCTCCCTATTGTCTGGAATAAAACGTTAGTATTTATTATTAAAACAGAGACTTACGTGAGCGTGTTGGAGTGAACTTTATTCAGCAGCAAATGGCAAACGGCTACAAATAATATTTATAAGGACATACAAAAAATACCTACTAACAACTCTTGACTCAAAGTATACCTATGATGTATTTCTCGATACAATTTAAAAGCCGTTCTACTTTTATTATCTGACGTATAGTACAGACATACACATGTTTTATGAAGAATTGAATATTCTCCACTGAAAAGGATCAAGTGAAATGGTGGATCCGAACAGGCTTTTGAATTAGATCGACAGGAGGGAGGGGGAGGGGGGGGGGGGAGAGCGACCTTGTGACCGAAATGGGCAAAACATTGATACGTATATGTATGTACGTTGTTTTGGCGATGCGAATTTCGGCTAATTTGACCCATGAGATGCGGAGTTTGCGGGAACCCGGTCGGTGGGGGAGATTTTAACGAGCGTGACGCGAATGGTTGAACGTTGGGGTAAAACTTTGGAAATCCTTTTGATTCGTTAACACCGCAACGGCCGCAAATTTCCCCGACAAAAATAAATAAGACAAAACCAGTGTCACCTGTCGGAACTTTAGCAATTTCACAACAACCCGTAATCGCGCAACGGTTAACTTTTACAAGGGAACGACTCGTTTAGCGGACGGCCACCGAACGGTTTAATTTTCTGCGTCGCATCACCGAAATAACATTATTTTACTTATTATTTCATTTAAGGACTATGTTAACTACAGTTAATATGCTCCTAAATTCAAATAATTAAAAACAAACTTTAAAATAACAGCCAACTTTGATTCACTATGCTATCCAATCAATTATTGAACATACGTACATCTGCATATGTATATATGTACATAAGTTGATCTATTATAAGCAATTTATTTAAGGCCTCTATTTAACCGATCGGTATAAAAATTAGAGTAAAAGTACTACTTCCCGTCCAGGTAAAAATATTTAAAAAATATAAAGTTATAAAATTTATTATTTCTATTACATGTGAAAAATGTTTTGTTTGATTCAGTTAGCGGTTTGGGAGATAATTGAATTCAAAAACTTAAAAAAAGGGGACACCTATAAGGGGAGGTACCGTTTCCGGTTAAAAATTGACGTCGTGTCAATAAGAATTTCAGTAACCAATACTAAGTTTCGGTTCGATAGGACTAACGGTGTTCAAAAAATCCCCAAAATACACAGACATACACACATTTTTTCTAGATCATGAAAACATTATAAGACCCGAACAACCTAATCTTAAATGAATAGGGCCAACCCTAACATGATCCTTAAATAAATAAGTGTTGGGCGCTAAAATCTAAAATAGGCGATACGCTATTATCCAACTGTCAAAAATTATAATTTATTTGGTTTTTCATTTATATTATTTATCTGATCACTTCTACAATATATGTAAGTATTATTTACGTATAAAGAGGTGTTGTCTGTTAGTTTGAAAACTTACATAATGAATCTTCAGAAAATTTTGAGTATCATTTTTCAAACACACTATAACTATGTCAAGCATAGTTATATTATTTCATAATGATTTGAATCATTTTCCGGTATTATTCTGAAGAGTCATCTTGAAAATATTACATTGCGGTACTTTGTAGCAAAATACTCTGAATGGAGCTCATTATTTCCTACAGCTATATTTTCAATTTTTCGAGTTTTTCCAACATAAACATTTGATAATAAGGGAATTTAAATGCATTTTAAGAAAATGATGAACGCTAATTAAATAAGGATTATGTATCAGCAATGAAATGTAGTAAAATATAACAAAAAATATTTCCTATTGTACATATCTCTATTGTTTGTGGAATTGGTGCGCTTGGTTTATTAGTAAACAATATTTATTCTTAAAAAAATAGCCTAAAATTTAATATTATATACATTTACCATATATGTATTTATATGTATATTTACATATTTGCACAGATAATAAATCACTGATATGAAAATCAATCAAAAACAATAAATAAATTAACAGTAAATATCAAAGAAATGAAAATATCGAAGTAACTTTCACTGGAGTAATTAATTTTATTTACTTTTAAAAGTAATTATATAATGTTTACATCAGATAGTGTGAAGAACGTTGTAATTGTTCAACTATATAACCTGTGAAGTTAACTAAGGCAACTAACTGATAGTCAACTGTCATCGCGTCGATCTGACAGTTGATTTTAATGATTTAGTTCATGATCAAATTTCTCAAGCGCATTTGCAAATTTCCCGTAGAAATTTGCTTACTTTAATTCAAACTAACCCCCTTATGTTGGTAAAATATCAAAGCTTGGAAAAGTTGAAGAGTGGTTCAAAATCAGTAAAAATACATATAACGCCCCATGTACACACAGTCAATAAAAATAATAAAAAGCTTATTAAAATGATAAAAAAAGTTTGAATTGACTCTCAAATCTAACATAACAAATTATTGTTTTTCACTCCCGCAGACAACTGAAAACTGGAGAAATATTTTGCGGCAGCTAAAACTTTTATAGTACGAGCTAAATTCCGCAGCGTTGCTCGGGTGAATAAAAACAAACCTTGCTATAAAATCATTTCAAAAGTATATACCTATATATTAGCCAGCAGAATGGCTCAGTGGTTTCGTTTATGTTTAGCACCGAGAGGTTAATACTGCTGGTCAGACTTGGACTCCAAGTCGATCGTTTCTAATCAGAGTTTGACAATTTATCTGATTTCATTGATGAAACGGTTTCTCCATCAAATTGGAAAAAATCATCCTACCCGCTGTCACAAATATCTGAATTTGACTTATGTACAATATGTAAAAATTTATGTACATGTATAAATCCATAAATGTCTCTATGGATTAATTTATTAATTAATTAATTTTTAATGTCCTGTTCTTCAGCCTCTCGAAATACAGTGATTTATGTAATAAAAATGCTGCAATGTTTGTAATTAATTGTCTAGGAAGGCGCATTGGGGGTTACCTGTTAGGTTTCCTGGTATATATCTATGTATGTAAAAATAAAATAAAATGTTGTATGGGAAGTGTATCTTCCATTTATAATATATTTTGACTAGTTTGAATTTATTCCATCTAACCTGGTACCAACTATTGTTACAGTTGAAGTTTAATTTTCAGTTGTAATATATTTTGACTAGTTAGAATTTAATCCAACTAACCTGGTACATATATGTATAATATATTAACTATTATAAATTATAAATTATAATAGTTATAATAATAATAATTATTATTATTAATAGTAATAATAATACATTATAATAGTTAAATTATTAAGTACAAAATATATTACAATTGAAAATACAGTTAATTTTTACATACCTCCTTTACGTTTCACATGGCTTTCGTGTTAGTGGTCATTTTTTATCTCTTTTCCGATCGTTTTCATACTTTGCCATATTGCTCATTTTGGTCATCAATACACGTTAATGTGTCGTCTGCCATTACGTTGGAGATAAAATATCGTATAAAACGCGTTTTAAAAACGGGGCCCGTAAACCTTCCTGACGTTTAATAAGCGTTCGTTTCGTGTCTTCAACCTGTTTGCCTGGATATCGCCATATAAGATTTTAATTGTTTAAACGCCTATAATTCATTTTTTATAAAAAAAATTATAAAATTTGCTCTATATGTTCTCGTTATCTCTAATATTTAAATATTTATAGTTTTAACTCTCATATGTATATATACATAAATTTCAAATTTGGCGTCTAGCTTCATGTAATGTAATACACGATATATATTGATTTTTGGCCAAATATGTCAAATCTGACATTTCACTGTATATCTCCTCAGTCGGTTTTATCTGCGAGATAAGTATTCAATAAGAAGTTATGATGTATCTAATTGTTAATATGATTTACAATAAGCTTACATACATTTAGTTTTTTACAATAAGCTTTATTAGTGAGTACCAGTTTAAATGTTTGGCCTTCCTTGTAGGTATACATCTATCTATGTAAAATAAATAAATAAAATAAAATAAATACTATGTATATGAATTCACTTGGTAATTTGGTATCACTACCTTTAATTAGACACAAACATACAAAAAAATTCTCAAAAATTAAATAGATCATTTTGAAAAAAAACTTCAAAAAAAATACACCTCAAAATCAAAACCCCAGCCGCACAATTAAACCCGAATTAAGCCCAATCTCCCGTCGATAATAAAAACGATCGTCGGCGATTAAAGACGCAACGATTGCGATAAACCCCTCCGAGTTGAGGCCCGAAATTGAGGCCCGAGGCGTTAACCCTCGCACAGAGGACACACTATATCAAAGTGAACGTGGGTGATTTTGACACGACGTAATAAAACAATGGCGACGAGACCCTTATACGACGCAATAAAAACCCACCGCTGAAAGTATCGGTCGTATTGACCCGAAACAAAACGCCAAACCGAGCCTCACTCACTTATTATCGAGTAAGTGCTACTTACCGACGAATAAAATATAAGAAAACGTCCACCGGAGGGATTTTCGACACTTGATTTATACCCCTCTGATATATTACATATGTGTAATATAATATATATTACGTATTACAAATATACCGGTCAAATTGTCACAGAGGCGCCGAAACACCAATATCGGGTCGTTAACTTGATTGAAACGCAAAGTCAAACAAAATTCGACCACTTGTTGACGTTCTAGCTGTAAATTATATAATTATACAAAGTTTCACTTGTCACTTGATTGATAATTTGATCTGGATCATTCCATTTTTGTATCGTCAATGTGACTTGCGCGGATTTTCGTACACGACATTGAAAATGTGTCTACAAGGGGTGATTTTTTTTGGAATTTTGATGCCGTAAAAAGATTAAAACGAATTTGGTTCAATTTTATAAAAATGTGAGGATTTTATTGTAAAAACTATCAGTGCCAAAGTAAATACGCACGCTATGATTAAACAATGAATTACACACCTTATCTTAGAATTGTTTGTAGAAATGAAATACCAGTATTTTATAAAGGTCAATTTTTGTGATAGATCCTATCATTAGAAATAAAAATAGTTTCGTTGGAACATTGTATGAAAATCCTCTTTTTTTGAGAATTGCCTTTCTTTCAGAATTTCTTTTCTCTGATTTTTGAGAATTGCCTCACAAACCTACATAACTTTTATCTTACCTGGTGTATATGCAGATTTTAAGTTTCACTTATTTAGTGTGTATTGTATGTAAATAGACGCTTAATTGATTGGAAACTGGAAAAACTAATTACTATTTTTAGAAAGCATAATTTTGATTAATTTAAAGCTACAAATGTGTATGTATTATTGAAAAGCATGAGATAATTTTGCATCTGTAATGATTTTTAAGATGAGTCGTGGCTACTGCTTACAGTTTACAAATTATGTTCTGAGCATATTATGTAGCAAATTTCATAAAAAAGTGGATCATTTTGTACTTAAGTATTATACATACATACATCTAACAGATTTAAATTTGCACTTTTGCTAAAATTAATTCGAACGTATTTATGACGCAATGAAATGTTTGTTTTGCAACATTAAAATTTATAACTTTTATATTGAAAGCAATGAACTGAAACTGTCTGAATTGTTTTCCCAGCAAAATTTATGTACTCGCACACAAACAGATAGAGGATAATTATTGACTCGCATACTGTATTATATTTAGCCAACTTTTTCACGGTTCTAGCTGAAGCCGCACTCTTGCGGAAGCCGAAAGCGATGAGAGAAAAAAGGGTCATTTATTTTTTACCCCCATCTCCTGCCACTGTGGGAAGAAAAGAAAGATAGGTGTGGGGGGGAGGAAAAGTGGGGTTCAGGCCAAAGGAAAAACTCCGTCCCTAAGAGGTAGATAATAAGGGAAACAATGAGATGAACGCGTCGTTCCACTCGCCGCCCCTCGTTTAATAGTTTTTACGTCGGCACGGACGGCCCTGGTACAGTCAATTAGAAGATAGCGAGCACACACCCCATCCAGTGGCGTCCTGCCACTTTAATCTCCATGACGATCGTTATACGACCGTTCCAATAATGGCCGCAGTCGAGTGCCGCTCTAAATGTCTTATCCATTTGTCGGCGAGCGCTTCGATTCGACTAAGAAAATCCACCCAGGGGCGTGCGAATCGATTTGCAAAATAAAAAAAAATGAACACTCACATGTCATATGTACATATATTTAATTTAATCTGACCTTAAAACACAATAATAAGAAAGTGTCTTTTGCAAGAAATAGGCGAAAAATTAGCTTAATGATGAGTTTTATCAATAAAATATGTTGTGTTGTGCTCGTTGATTTCAACGGATGGCTTCGGAAAGGAATTGATACACGAATTAAAATAAAGTTACATGTTATACATAAATAAATATAATGTGAGGTAATTTATAGGCGCGTGCGCGTATTACATAATGCGCCGTTGGCCGCATTGATGAATTAATGTGTGTGTGTTTTCCAGGATGTGGATTTTACCGATTTAAAATTCAACACACTTCCAATTTAAAAATAATGTGGCCAGAACACTATCCCAATAAACATGTTTCAATAGAAAATATTCAATATAAAGTAGTATTAACAGTGGGAAAAAATCTCAAGTGAAAAAACGTACTTTTGACTTTTGATTTGAGCTGGACGACTGTTTAGAGAGATTTGAAAGCTGAAAAGTACTACAATTGGAAGATAAATATTGGAAGATTCCAATATTCATTTTGAACAGGAAATTGACAGATTTTGAGACATCGACCGAACAACACCAATATATAGAAAAATCGCGCCATTTAAAAAAAACATATATTTCCGAATCTCGAGCCAATCAACATTTTTTATTACCAGATTCGTGTTCACTGGGCATAGATCTATAAGAGAAGTCATATCTCGTCTCTGAACCAAAAAAAAAGTCATCATTTGTCGAACAGTGTTATCGGGAAGATTTTTATTGCAAGGAGCCGAATTCGGGAGAAATCACGAAATATCCAAATTCTGAGAACCACAGCAGTTAATAAATAATTTTTAAAATACAGAAGGTTTGAAATATGACGAATAATAAAAATTTTAGAGCAAACAATAAAATACAGAAATTGGTAATGCAACTTTTGACAATAAAATTATAATTTAATATTAATAAAGTCTTTACATAAATATAATTACAGCGTTTTTAGATTAAATATAGCTTGGTGTAGACTCTAGACATGTACATATGTCGAAAAAATTAAATGAAAAGATCAATACATTAGTACATACATATTTATGAACGGGCTTATAAGCAAGTATAGTTTCAATGTATTATATTTAATCTATATTAAATAAAACAAATGAATACAAAACTTTTTTTAAGAAACATACAGTACACTTTTTTAATCATATAGAAAAGTTATACTTTTCCATTTAGACTAACATTTTACCAATCCATTTATCCAATTACATGGAATTATCATACATAAATCATTCGAATTCAAAGCAAATAATAATACAAAAACGTGAAAACGTTTGGAAATCTCTGATGTAATTGAATGGATCTTTTATACGGAGAAAATTGAACGTTTCAGGCACACACACATATACATACATACATACGTATATTAAACCTAGAAGAAATTTACTTCGCCGAGTCATTATTCTGACAAATTAACCTACTTACTCTTCTAGAATCGAAACGTGTACGTTCTGATTCGAAGTTTTTCATTCGGAATTCTCTTAGAAAAAAAAAACACATTATTTTAACGTAAAATACATATGTATATGAAATATGTAGTCCTACAAACGTATGAAGACTTGCACAAATATAAATCAATCAGTTTAATTGAATCACACACGTACGTATGTACATACACACACGCGCATTCATATATTAATTACATAATACGAACAGCGTTTAATTGAAGTGGACGGTAACACTTCACTGGAATATATAAAATAATAAATACCTACTATAATTAAAGGTGGGCTTTGCAGATTTTTATCGCATCAATCAAGGCATCCCCTTCCTCGACGGAAAGCCCCAAAAATATGAGGCGTTGAAATTCGGAGTCCGACGAAATAAATTAGAGGCCTAAAACGATCCGCGCGCGAAAATTTTCCGAAAGGGAGCCGAGCGCAGGGAAAAGTTCATTTGACAGAGATATCTAAGTTATGATAATGAAAAAGTAAAGTTTGATCATTAATTTAAATTGTAATTGAGGGGGATGAGAGGCAGAAGAAGGTTCTGCGCTCTATCTTGGTCGATGTATTTTTAATCTCCATATAGGCAAGTGGAATTAATGAAATTTCCGCCTTTTTCCGACGTAATCTCGCCTGATCTTAATTGCGGAAAAACTCACAAAATACACACACACACACACACACACAAACTAAAAATGATTTTTGAAAATATGCGGGTCGTATAATTACACCAGAATAGATAAAACTTTAAAAGAATACTGAGTATACTAGACGAGGGTGTGCCAATAGTAATTATTCGTAATTAGCGTTTACGAGATTTATCGCGAAAGCAATTAAGACTAATAAATAACTTATTCACATTATGTGTTTACTTATATTATTTGAGAACTTTGCGATCCCCTAATAGACATTTACAAAGTATGGCAAGTTATTTGTTTTGAAAACACAGTACAGTTAAGGCTTCCTTTGAAATTTAATTCGTCTTATAAACTTAACTCGTTAAAAAGGGATCAAAACTGCCTGTCAATCCGTTATACATATGAACGATAAGCAACAAAGTTCAAGGCCAAATCAACATTAGGTCAAAGTTTGTAAATCAACAGTATATATTTATTATTACTCATATTTCGCCAGGTAGATATATGTACATAACTTATATCTTTCAACAACTGAACTATGTAAAATCGATCGCTCAAGATTGAAGTGATGACTAAAAATTTGCATTACGTAATATTATATAATTATAAAATTAATAATTACGTCCATAATTTGATTCTAGATACTCAAATCTAACAATAAAAAAAGATACACATGTCATTCAAGTTAGACTAAACGTCTCACCTCACAGTTTTCAGATTTAATCTAACATATTGATTGAGGCTTTCCATTCAAACTGTATGTATATCATCGTCACTCTATTCCTTTACTAAATCCAACCCTTTTACTTTATACCTATGTATGTATGTAATTTGGGAGAAAAATTGTCAACATTTACGTACGTTTTTTATACAATACAGAAGAAATGATGGAAATATAAAACAAGACATTTAGTTTATATTTACTAACATACTCTTAAATAATTTATATATGAAATTGGAGGATACTTTTTCATTTCATGTATAGTTTCTTGCAAGCATTAAAATATACGAAATATAATAAAAAAAAGCAACTTTGTCCGAAAGTTTTGTATGTAATCATTGACATCTCTTCCAAAAACAATCTACGAAAGACTGTCGATTTACATATCGGACAAATAAACCAATAAGTAAAATACAATACTTATGATCTTATAATTTATCAGATCAGAATAAATGCTATTAAATAGGTGCTACAAATTTTCCAAATATAATCTACCAATGAATATACAATGTAATTTCCAAATACGTACCAATCAAAATATAAATCCTAATCTGTTCGCATTCAATCAATTAATTTTCAAGCATTCGACATTTACATAAGATTATCAATAAAACCAACTAAAGATTGCTCGATAATATATCTAAAGAATACATGGAAATCATTCTAACGTTTCTAACGTGTAACTATGTACAATAATACCGCCCACGCAGAACTTCCAAGCATAATAACACCCTCACCCACACAAATATGTACATATATTACATAATAAAATACATCTATAGACGTATATACAGATCCAAACACAGTCCATCCCCAATCAATCTGCCACGCAGGGGTTCCAGCTAGCGTCAATGGCCGCTTATCTCAGTTGGCGCATATTGCGAACTAGGAGATGATCCAGCGTAATAAAGTGAACCATGACGGTCAATTGCCATTATTAGACCCCCATAGCAGTGGTTTATGTAATAATATAATATACGATGTATAACACACTACATTTCGCTTTCGGTTGTTTGTTACGACTCATCCCGAGTTCACGGCATGAGAAGACTTTCTGAGATAATCCCAAATGACTTGTATAATATTAATTAATCCCTTCGAAACCCATCTCGTACTTCTACTTTATATAATAAAATACATTTGCAGGTGATAAAGAAGCAGTTTTAATTTAAAGCGCATTGACTGTGCAGCGATGCAGAACAATGCTGTTGTGTTTTCATTTATCTCGAGAATAAGCGCTTGACTGTAAAATTGAATGCAAATTTAATTTGCATTGTTTTAACTCTTTACAACGACAATAAAATGCAGAAGGTATTAATTTATTTATTAGAGTTTAATTTAATGCTGTTTTGATTATTAAGTTAGTCTGTGCAATGGATTGCATTGTTGAATTTCTTTAAGTAATATGTAATTTTATATAATAATTTAATAATTATAATAATGATTCTAATAATAATTAATAATTCTAGTGTATTAACTTTGTATCCGTCAAAATATTTACGTTTAGTTTAATTAAAATTTTCGAGCGGAAATATTGCAGTTTTATTAATTAAATGAATAGGTATATGTATTTCATCATCAATTCATTGGAGAATACTCGGTTTTGTTACAAAATTAACAAGTTTTTTAAGTATATTTAAATATTTAATAAATTGCAGTAAGATAATAAATAGGTAGTATAATATTCAATTGAAACTTTGGCTAAAGTAACTTTAAAGAAACAAAAATCAAATTCAATTTATTTATAAAGGTCACTTTTGATATAATAAATAATTTCAAGAAGCTGAAATGTAGCTCTTTGCGTAACATAACTAATCCAATAGTTCAAACATTCATTTGTTTTTTTATTTAATTTATTTGAATCGAAACAAAATAATATTCAACGACAGTTAATCGGAACTGAAATTGTAACCGGGAATCGGAACTGAAGTCGGAATTGGAACTGAAAAAGTAATCGGGATCCGGAACAGAAACATGAATCTGAAACCGGAACTTTAACAAGATTCGGGAACCGGAGCTGAAAAAGGAATCCGCATCCGGAACTGAAAAAGGAATAGAAATAGAAAACGGAATCAAAATTGATATATCGTCGTCATAGAATATTGATTTTCGATAATATCACGTATTATTCTACGAACCAAAACGTACATATATGTATGTATACAAACATACAAAGTCTCTTTCGAAATTATTATATTGGATTAACCATTTCTATTTAAATATCTTAAAATATATATGTACATATATGGAAATGAATTATATCCGACAAGATTTCATTTTCTTTTTTCGTTATGAGCAGTACCGAGCTTTTCGTAATAACATAATGAGTGTCAACTATGCTAAAACAGATAGCGCATTAATCTCACTGAGACTCTCCAACAACAAAAAACAAAAATTTACACATCTCCGCTCTTTATTACATTTATTTTTTTGTTCTCTCTAGAGAATAAATTTCATCAGAATTGGATAGTTTGCAAAAAGGAGTATAATAATCGGACAGTTTTCTTTCTCAGGCAGGCGGCGGCGCGGCGGCGGCAAAAAGAAGAAAAACAAACAGTTGATGGGATCCACAGAGGTGAGGATAATACCGAAAGGTAGCAGAGAAGAAAGAAGGGATGGTTCGGTGGGGTAGTAATGTCTGAGGTAGTGGTGGAGGCAGATAGCACCGCCACGTCTGCCCCGTAAGAAGACAAATGACAAACGACCGCCGATGGAAGAAGCCACCGCCCACCCAGCCACCCCCAAAACCCACCCCCACACCCAGAATCTATCCTCGACGAGGAAGGAGTGTTGTCGCCGCCTCGGCCAATCTTCATCCTGATGGATGCTCGACGCCACTCGGCACAATCTACAATCCGATCCGTCCGATGGAGATAGCACGCATTTAAAAAACGAAAGAAAGAAGACGGGGAGAAAGAAAAAAGTATCCACCGGAGAGAGGAGCGAGCGCCATTATAACAGTGTCTTACGGCCGGTAATCTTGAAAAATGACTGAAGAAAAAGTACTAGTAGTAGCTTCACGCAAATTTAATACGTGAGTGGGTGGAGGGACGCTCGATTTGGCGACCGTGGAAAACTTGCGACGCTCGTCAATCATCGCCCGGCCACGGCGAATTTTCCATTTTCATCCCCGATAGCTGCTGTTTTGTTTTACTTTAATGTTATATATATATATTATTAGCGGATGCGCCATTTTCACGAGAACTTTCTAAAGCGGTCACACTTTCAAGGCCTACCAGATGTGATATAAAAATTTAGTGCAACTATTAATTCAAAATAACTATCGAATAAAATCTAACCTGTCATACATATGTACATAACCATACCTAGCTTATGATATACCCAACCACACCATAACTAGAAAGGATATCCTTTCACTTTTAAGGTAATATTGCCTCTCATGTATTTTCCTAATTATTATCTGGCTGATTTGGACGATCAAAAAAATCATTCATTCCCATTTTCCATTTTTCCGTTCCAGGTGGCGAAGAGAAGCTACTGGAAATACATATAAGCCTAAATCCGAGACGTCTTTGTTACATGATAAATAATACAAATGTTTGACATGAATTCCTTGAACATCCCTTTAATTCCAATATGCTGTAAGGTTGGAAATTAACCAAATTTACACAAGTTTTTCGAGGGATTGAAATTTGAAATATATCTACATACTTGATTAACTACGGCTACGAACTCAACTTTGTCTTTGAAAAAAACCTAACCTAAACCCAAGATGTCTTCGCTGCATGGTAAAAAATTGATAATGTTTGACATGCATTTATTCAATTCTAATTATTAATTAAAACATAAAACAATTATTACTTTTAACGAACTATATATGTATCTATAACTTTAGCATAAAATCATTGCAAACATTCTTTGATTACTTAAAATCTTGATCAAAATTGTATAGTATATTTTGAAGATTTCGAATTCTAATAGATATTGAACATGGACAGAAGCTGTTTTTTTTTCACTGCGACCATTTTTTAATAATAGACATTCAAAGGGTGTGACTTTTCAGATCCATATTATGACATATTGGTGTCAAAAAATTGATCACGAAACAAGCGAAGATTTATGGCGCAACATGACGCGACGTCTTGTCACCGAAAGTGAACCCAGATTTAAACTTACGTGGAAATTCGAATATTTGTATTCATATGTAATATTTAGTTATTGTCAAATAAAATAAATATTGACAAAAAATGTACAATTCTCAATGTATAATCAAAGATTGTGTCAAAAAGATTGACAAAAACGTCCAATTCTAGTCGAATGTTTTTGGTTTGATGTTATTGTATATTTCAAATTTATATTTAACGTAGTAATCTCATTCAAATTTTTGCATATAAACGTAGTTATATCGTAAATTATAATCAAAGATAATTTCACCCAACCTGTGCTTTAATATTAAAATAGCTTTGCCATGAAATTAAATAAAGTGCACACAGCCTGAAATATTACACCTATACAAGCATACAACCGCATGGGAAAAATATGCAAAAATTAATTTCGTTAATAGACTACTAGACGACGCAAAACTTTCATGCAATTCTGACAAAATACATTTCATGAGTACAAAAATACATTTTAAACACCGCCTGGCACTGTGTCAATTTACAAAGTGTAATATTTTACGTTGGTTGAAATTTTACATGCATAACGGAACCACGACGGTTAGAAAGGAAAGTCGCAACGGTTCCGTAGTGTAGCGGTTATCACGTCTGCTTTACACGCAGAAGGCCGCCGGTTCGATCCCGGCCGGAACCATTTATTTTTTTTAGTGTATAAACAAATATTTTTTTAAATTTTTATTCCCATCACCTAACTATTCCTTTGGGGAAAAATGATAAAAAAAAACTCCACATTGTACGAACTCAAATTAGTCTTCTTTGAGAGGCGAGAGGAGAGCCTTTGACGATAAATTTATGCATTCACTATGTCACATCCCAAAGCTGAAGGGGTGCAACCCCTAGAATTCCTTGCATCCCCTCAATTCCAATATGCTGCCGTAATAATTGTAGCTAAGGCTGGAAATTAACCAAATTTACACAAGTTTTCCGAGGGATTGAAATTTGAAATTAATCTACATACTTAATTAACGACGGCTAAGAACTCAACTTCAAATACATACATATGTACAATTATATTTCCTGTTTGGTATTAAGTATTGGAATATGTATAATTGTACATATTCCAATACTTAATACCAAATTGGCTAAATTGAGTTATCATTGCAATCTTTTTCCCGTTTTTATATTCTATTTAATCAAAGTGATAACTTTTTTACACAATATATACATAGTTTAAACTTAGATTTCGAATTAAGAATGAACAAGTAACAAAACTGCACATTAAAATGTTAATGGACAGATAACTTTTAGAAAATAAAAGAGTAAAAAAGAAATAACAATCAACTTCTGGACGTATTTGAAAAATAAAAAAATTACAGAAAAGGTCATTTTTAATACATAAAAATCTTTCTATATTATGACAATTTATAAGAATAACAACAAGTTTTTCAGATTGTTTTCTTAGTATGCTGTATGCTATAAAATAGATAATGATCACTGAGTCAATACCTTATTATAATTGCCCTAAAATATATTGTTTTGAACTAATATTTTATTACATGAGCAATAAAAAACATTTCAATTAAAGATAAATTCCATATATTAAAAGAAAACTTTACATGCCATTGCATTTTCTCATTTTTAAAAATATGAATTGAATTCAGTTTAAGGTTTTAAAAAATAGGCATTGAGATATAAAACTCTATATAAATTCAAAAAAATGCGTATCTGTATCTGTATTCTTCAACTAAATACATATTCAATTAATGAGTTGATACCTTTTAGAACCGAATAAATTTGTATTGTGAACAAATGCAATTTATGAACAATAAAAATCATTTTAAAATCGGAAAAAATGCTTAAAACGCTCCACATTCACAATATTAATCTAAACATCCGATTTACGAGATAATATATGATTTAATCTCATACCTTACCAGGTGTATAAGATTAAATTATGTATATATACATACATATTAAATGATCCTGTACAGTTTATAATCGAATGAAATAGCAACGACAGTGAACAATCTTCCTCATATACATAAATACATATATGTACGTATACATTCCGAAGTAAAACTTATTTAATATAACTATGGAAATAAGTTTTAAACCAACAATATATGTAGTTCCTTTAAACGTATTCTAAAAATAAGGGAAATGGGTGTATCGATGCAATATTAACAAAACAAAATGAAAAAAAAAAAGAAATACGTAAAAAATGAACGACTGACATGCGAAACTCGGCTATTATAATATACGTACGAATATCAAGCTATCCATTCATGCTATTTCATCGTATAAATTCACGTAAACGTAATATGTACGAACCGTAAAAACGCGATTGGATGATTAATGAGAATATTCTAATTCTGTTTTTTTGTGATTTTATGACTGCTGCGAAAAAATACACATACATCACTACAGGAGACGTTCATTTGATATTGAAAATTTTTATCGCTTAGCCCATATGTATGAAAAAAAGATGCAATGCAAATAAAAAATATATAGCAATAAAAATTCGTACGTATTATAAGTATGTACATTACCGGTAAATACCTTGTAAGTATGTACATATGCAGTAGTATTTGAATGACAGATGGCTCACCTGTAACAACAAAAACACAATACGATTAATTTGATTAGAAAACAAATAAAAACCAGTAAACAGTGGCGTAATTTTTTTTTTTACTTTTTGTGAACATTTCATCAAATTCAACATTAAAAAGCAAACATTTAATCAAATCAAAACAAAACCCCCTTTTATTCGAGGCCTATAATACATCCTTCAAACAAAAGTATGCCGAAACAATTTTTTATTTACATCACAAAAGCGAAAAACTCGCAACACTGCGAGCGCGTATCTCTCCGGTAGCAAAAGGTTTAAAAATAAACACGCAAAAAGCGATACGTGGAAAAATTCACATTTTCGAAACGATCACACACCGTGTAAATTTAATTAAACGCAAATAAAATCATCGTAAACTTAAGTGCGCGTATTAATTAAAATCGTTAATCGAACAGAGTGCGTTGTCAGGTTTGACGTTGGCTACAACGGTGGCTGTTGTTCGTTGCGTAAAATTGATGTTGCATGCAACAATATCATATGTATGGTATTGGAAAGTTAATGTCCATTATTTGGGTCAACGTTAAACGAGAGTACCGGTTTTAATGAAATGCGGAAAAAAAAGTGAACCAGTTTTAAATAGCATACGAGTAGCATAATGGAAAGTGAAACTATACGGTTCCGTAGTGTAGCGGTTATCACGTCTGCTTTACACGCAGAAGGTCGCCGGTTCGATCCCGGCCGGAACCACTCTTTTTTATTCTATTATTTTTATCAACAAAATAATTATTTTTCGGAATTATTTTAAATGTATTAAATTTTCAAAAGTACTGCTTATTATAATTGAAAATATTTTTTTTTAATTTATAGCATTTACTTATAGATATAGACGATTGAAACTAAAGTGTCTACATAAAGTAGGCAAAAAGTGGACCATAAATATTCACCCTATATAAAACAATTTATTTAAAAATTTTAATCGTTTTTTTATTCATATTTTTTAAAAACACATTGAAAATTATTACAAAATTACTACTTTACATTTAGAATATCCAAATTTGAAAGTTATTTGTTCAATAAGTCAACGGGCGTGTATATTTTTTGCAATAATACAATATGTTTGCATTTTACGATGTTTCAGTTTTTTTAGATATGAAATTTATTTATTTATTTTTTACATACATATATACAAATATACCAGGAAGGCTTAACAGGTAAACCCCAAATGCGCCTTCCTGGTCCACATAACTATTACATAGATACATGTAAATCTAAACAATATCTGACATCTATCGTCAGATATTACAAATATCGTATTAATACGATAAATAACTTTTATGTAACAATACGAATTTTATATTCGATAAACAACCACAGAGACAATATGGCGAAACCTAAGATATAACAATAACTAAAGGTTCGCAACAGAAAATTGGGAAGGAAACGCCAATTTTACAGGAATCGTTTCAATAAAAATCAGAAAAATTGGTAAATTCTGATAAGAAACGATCGACCTTGACAAATCAAGGTCTGGCCAATAGCGAGACTTAGCGGGAATCGAACTCGTACCATCAAGTACGAGATAATTCAACATTCACCACTAGACCACGCTACTGGTTGAATAGTTTTGAAACTGAAAACTGAAATGAATAGTTTTGACTACACATTAAAATCCACTCTAATAATCATTTTCTATTTTTCTTGTAAGTATTTTTAGTATTATATTATTTTAATATAAGTGTATACAACATAAAAGAAAAAAAATATATCGTATTTATTTTTCACTAAAAAGTCTTTTAAATCGATGGATAACTTACGGGCATCTTGTGATGATTTTCATTAAGAACTACGCCTATCCATCATGGTTTATATAATGGATACTAATGGATATAGATAGGAGATTATCTATCATCTAGAGTAATATTTGTGTCGTTAAATACAGGCAGAATTTCAAAATGTATATCAAATATATGAAACATTGTTCATTATTTAAATGTCACAAACAAAACTATTCCCAGAATGTTCTCGAAGAAAATGTATTGTACAAGATAACGATAAAATAAATGCTTATTTTTTCTAAAGAAACTCTGTTATTTTCATTTCCGCAAAAAAACTACATAATTTTACATTTAGAAAAATCTGGCGAATCAAATTTAAACGCAGTAATCATATATATAATATCGCTATTCTGTCTGTCTGTGTGTCTGAGATACGGCTTGCCGTACTATAATAGTCGTTTCGATTCAACATATGTACATATGTACGTCACAGCTAAACCACTGCCAAAATATATATTTTATTTTATTGTTACAATCAATATACACTCGTCATTACAGATTGCTCCAATGCGACGAGTGTACGTTTTAACGGTCAAAAATACAATATACATATACAATCAGAATACATAGCATATAACAATTAATCAGAAATAATAATCATCTATGGATTATTTTTAGATTTAGTGTACAATTTTATATATATAATAAATACGAAATTATAGAGATGTCTATAGAGATATCTATAGATTTCAGATTACTGTGCATAATTTTTACAAATTATACACAGACAGATTTTTGTGACATCAGGAAATGATCTAATACCAATTTTTCAGGAACCGTTTCAGCAATGATCAGATAAAATTGGCAAACTCTGATAGAGAAACGATCGATTTGGAGTCACAAAACCCCCAAACCTAACCAGCAGTTTGACGATGACTCGAACCTTCGGTCTCAGTGGTGCTAATTATATACGCTACCATTAAGCCAAACTGCTGGCTTAATATGTATATTAGAATATAATAACTAAAGAAAAAAACTTCTATATATACTATTCGATACCAATGTTTCCTCTAGGCAAATAGACGGCACTGAATCTCTGAGAAATTACCACCATCTATTGAAAATTTATTTAATTAATTAATTAATTTTTCTATTGGCGTGTTATATTGTTTATAAGTAGGTAGGTAGGTAGGTAGTTTTCACAATTTTTTTTCATATTAAGCAATTATTAAATTACAAGTATTAAATTAAATAAATTTTCTTTTCTTATTATATTCGCATGATATTCGTACATTTTGTTGGCATTGTTTTAGCTGTGACGTACATATGTATATATGTACATATGTATGTCAAATCGAAACGACTATTATAGTATGGCGAGCCCTATCTCAGATACATAAAACACAGAATAGCGATATTATATATGTATATATGATAGAACATACATACATACGAGTATATTGTACATATGTAGTTACACTACTATGAAAAACACCCACACACACCCCCGTTAGCATCAATATTGATATTAAATTACTAATTTGCATCATCAAAAGCACAGGCGTATCCTTAGCAATTTATTTGGAGTAGACGAAATTTCTATGGGTAATGAACGTTACGCAGCTTTCCCATCAACATATTGGAGCGTCACATACGTCAGCCGAGGAAATTGCTTCTTTTGACATTTCCGCGGCTACCGACAAACCACCCACTCACCCGCCCGCCCACCACCCACAAACCCCACGCCAGACGACCCGAGGGGTCAAAAGCGACCCCGGGACCGCACAAAGTGTAATTTCGTCGCGCATATGGGTCCCGGGGACAAACGAGGATCCAACTAGGATACACCTACAGGGCAGGTAAGGGAAGTGAGTTATAAACACACGAATAATGACCGCACGGCCAACTTGTTGGTCCAACATCTGGCTAGGGGGGGTGTCGGTTTACATTCACGTGAACGTACTCGTAGATACGTACATACGTGCGAGTCGTTGGCTTTATTAAAATTCAAAGGCTAAGCACTCGCACCAAATTGGACTTTCGAGCGACCGAGACATGGACTATTGTACAATGGCGATCGTTCGTGCATATATTGCCTTGAATTTTGATGAAGAGTGTTGAATTTTGTTTAATGTTCTATTAGCAATATTTTGCAATAAACCATACTAGCGCACTTGAGGAAGAGTCTCGGTGATTGCAACAAGATGTCTATATCCTTCAGGTATAAACGCAAATTATATAAACACAACTTGCTTCAAGAGTCTTTAGTTAATAGGTGTATACAATGTATTTATTGAAAAATCAACAAGCCTCAAATGTAGAAATTCATAAAAATAAAGAATAAATATAACAAAATAACATTTTAGCCCAATTATAGATTTTTACAAAATACACAATATATCTAGTACATATAGACAAACAAATGAAAAAGAAAATAATAAAAACTAAAATAGAACAATGAATAATTAAACATAAAGTGTTATAATATAAGTGGATACACATAAAGTGATGTAATATAATTGGATAAAGAATATATAATAATAGAAATAGAAATAGAACTTGATCAATCAATCAAGACTCTCCTGATGGAAGTCCTGAATTGATGTAAGGAAATACCGAATAGATCAACCTCATTCAGCTCCCCGTTAAGCATACGATAAACACGCTGTAGATAGGAATATTTTAGGGAATTGGTTTTGAAAGGATTGAGTGCAAAGAGTGCAACGTGTCTAGAATACCTAACTGGGATCCTGAAACCAACCTTACTCAGTAAATCGGAACAATCAAGGAAACCATTTAGGAGCCTTCAAAATAATGTAGCATCAGTGAGTCGTCGCTTGAAAGAAAGATTGTTAAAGGATAGGATTTTTAAAATATCGGGAACAATATTATGGGCGTAGGTTGGAAAACGGTAGCGTAAGGATTAAATAAATTTTAGTTGGACTTTTCAATACAATTAATATGGGACAAATAAAAAGGTGACCAGGTAATTGAGGCAAATTCAAGGTGAGGTTTTTATTTATCTTATAAAAATACAATATTTTAAATATGTATAAATTTATAAAAAAAATATTTTACGAATTTATAAATATCTGATTAAAAAATAGTACCCTGCTAAATTCCAAGTAAAATAAAAAAAAACACTAAACATCACTTTTAAATACATATTGCTTAAAAAGCATAAATTTGCTTGATTTGGAAAAATACCATTTTTACAAGGTTTTTTTGGAAATCATTTCATTTCCCATTTTAAAATATGACAAAATTGAAGACAATTTTATCACTAATCATAATTGAGTCCCATACATACATACGTACACATGCTTACTATTCGATAAAATATGCATTAACGTTTAATGACCATTTATTTGTGAAAAAGTCACCAAATAACTAAAAATTACACACATAGTTTATTCATCACGATTCGTCGGCCAGCCAGCTCCGAACGAACCACGGAAAAAAACCGCCGGATATTTATACACTGTGTGTAATCTTAACACAGAAAAGCCATTGGTTGATGGGTTGCGATACCTTATTGATACTGTTGTATACAGCTTGTTCATACGTTCATTTTTTGTGGCGCGAATGCGCTAATCACCGAATCTCTACGTTTTAATATTTTATTGTTATTTTATTTCAATCGAAAATGTACATACATTCGTCTTTATAGATCGCTTCAAAGTGACGAGTGTACTAATATAGATACAATACAGTCAATATATGCATTTAAACAATGTGAATTCACACAAACATCATCCTCAGTGACATATATGTATGGAGACATTTTTGCAGCATTTTATTATACAAATCGGCAAACCTCAAGACGCTGAATAACTTGAGATTTGCAAGACTGAAAGGGAGATGCCAATTTCAAAGGAACCGTTTCAATGCAAATAAGAAAAATTGGCAACTCTCATAGGAAACGATCGACCTGGAGTCAAAAACCAAGGTCTGACCAGCAGCTACTAGTGAGAATCGAACCGTGACTACACTGATTTAATGCATAATATGCTAACCACTACCCCAGGTTGTATTATTAATATGTATTACTGATTTCTAAAATGTAGATAAAACTTCACAAAGCAGATCAAAAAGAAACCATCCAATGAAACCATAAGAGGAGATATGTACCATTCCCGGTCAACTTAAAAATTTTCGTTGCATCGATAAGAATTTCAGTAATCAATTCTAAGTTTAGGTTCGATAGGACTAAGAGTGTTCATAAAATCCCCAAAATTCACAGAAACACATACAAACACAGAGCACACAGACACAAAGACACACACTTTTTTCAAGATCTTGAAAACGTGATCAGTAATCGATTCTCGAATCGGTCAAAATAACGAGTTCGAATTTTCGCATGATCACAAAACTTCATCTATTGTTACTACGTTCATACATATCTACATATGTAGATAAAGTAAAAATTCGGATGTGACAAACCCACGACTTTATCTATGTATTTAAGGAATATATTATAGAATAATATATTGGGAGATAATTGAATTCAAAAACTTTAAAAAAAGAGGAAAACTATATTGGGAGGTACCATTTACGGTCAACTTAAAAATTTGGTAAAAAAAATACATCGTATCAATAAAAAATTTAGTAACCGATACTAAGTTTCAGTTTGATAGGACTAACAGTGTTCAAAAAATCCCCAAAATACACAGACACACAGCAAACAGACACAAAGACACATATGTATTTCTTTTAGATCTTGAAAACGTGATCAATGATCAATTCTGGGTTCGAATCGGTCAAAATCTCAAGTTCGAATTTACATATAATGTCCCAAGGACGACAGATAGATGCATGTAATTTGAGAAGAAAATCGAGCAAAATGGCAAAGTTTGAAAGAGTGTGGATAAGAACCCAAATATTGTCAAACGAAAAAATCGAAAGCAAGCTGATATGAGGCTTGTAAAAAAAACTGCTACGTAAAATTTCTACGTACATAGATAAAATGAAAAATACACCTTTAAAAGTTTCTACTATAACTTTCAACCATATAGAAAATATTGTAAATATATATAATAATACCACCATCACATTTCTATGTATAATAAATTCATTCGAATTGACTGTCATAAAAATATTATTTTTCAATACACAAACGACACTAAACACACACACATACACACGCATTCACATGTTTAATACAAAATAATTTATAAACAATAAACTATTTACAAAACCGTTGTACCTACCTATCTAAGATCAAACGCTTAAGAACCGCAAACATGTACACGACGATTTTCGAGCAATGAACGGTAACTAGAGCGAATTTACGTACCCAAACATACAGGTACACATATAATGCGATTAGATTCGCATTAGGCGAATCGCACCCACCTACATACAAATATCTACGCAAAATAATTCGTATCGCGTGACACGTGTTACGCTAAAGTTTATGGTCGGTTCGGCGAGACGCGCGCGCGGAAAATCGACCCCCCCATTTTCCGAAGGGTCCGACGATAAAATGAAAAGCAAAGAAGAAAAAAATACCATAGAGAAAAATCCGTAACACCTCTCACCTGAGAGCATTGTATGTGTGCGACACAAAAGAATAAGGCGTCGTTTTACGATGCATGTTTTTTTACGCGCGATACATTGATTTTTCACGTGTCGCGGACTGGGTCAGGGGTCACTATCGGGTCCCACTTTTTACGACCTCAATTTTGCCATTTTAAACATATGTATATACACATTGGTGTGTGGGTGTGTGTGTGTGTTTGCCGTAATATTTCGACGATCGATCTGCGATCTGGTCGATCGCAGTGTGTTGTATGCGAGTCACGCTAACGCAAAAGGTTAACCCTCTAATCGATTTAAAATTATAAATAATTGGACGTTTGGTCAAGCCATTCTATGCCGTACATTTTACATCGTACGTACGCGTGTATGAATTTGGATTGTGTGATACATTTTCGAATTGATGTATCAATTTAAAACAGATTATTCGCACTTATTTATGTATAATGTGTATGTGTGGGTACACACACCTAATTCGTTTAAATGCTATTAATCATATGACCTTAATATTGATTTGAATAGCTTTTAATTCACATTAAGTATGTATTAATCTTCTAAATTACCCGAATCAAATTAGTTTTGTGCGTTACGATTTAACGTATGAACTTGCGGAAATCAAAATATTGCGGAGTAACTGTTGTACAAAAGTTCATTTACGTACAAACATAATTTGAATCAACGATAGTTTCATTTAATACGATAATTTACGGGACATTATTCAAATTTGCATACATTCTAAGCGATGACTATAAGTCATCAGGTCAATTAATTATTATATATAAGCTTTTCATTGCTCTTTTCAATCTGTTATATCGAACGATGCACTACGTTTTAACATAAAAATATTAAAGGCAATATAGAATTTGTATCGCTTTGACGTACATACATATTTGACAAGATTTTCCACGATATATACTTATGTAATACCTTATGTTCAAGCATTTAAAAATAATAATTCAAAGGGCGAACTGCGCTCCCGACCAGTATTTGTTTGGGGGAAGACAATCTTCATATGTTTCATGTTAGTCTAATTATTTTGATTATCAAAGTTTATTTGAACTTCCTACAAGTATCCATACAAGTTTTAAATACCAAAAATATACGAATTTTATGAAATACAAGCAGGCGAAAATGTTATGTTAGGACATATTGGGGCATTATTGCGAAACGTATATATGTATGTAAGGTTGCTTGGATAAAAAAATAGTATAAATAATAAAAAGATGATTGTATATATGTATGTACATATGTATGTAAAATTAATAAAAATCAAATATACAAATGTAAATATGTGGTACAATCTGAATAAAAAAACGGCACATATTCAAATAAATTAATTAGAAGGATTTTATAGTTATTCAAATTGGGCGTTTCAATTATGTATAATAATAAATTTGATTTAAACGAACGCTAGAGTCAACTATTTCAAAGGGTTAAATAAACATAGTTTTGGACTTTATTATGCATTTTATGTAATGTTAAGCATTTGAAATTCAAATCACTGTTGATTTATATCAACGTCCATCACCCAGGGTTGCGTATTTCATTTCAGAATAATTAATTTTCGGGTATTAAATTTAAGCCGCAAGGCACTATAGTATTAATATATAGGCGCTTTCAAACAATCGATAAATTCAAGGAAAGCGTATTTTTCCAGACGAAGCCTTCACAGTTACGAAAACAAATCGAAATAATAAAAAAAGGAAAAACGAAAAAAAAATCTAATTTCTTAGGCTTTAACAGTAAACAAGCTTCACCTTTATTTCGAACGCCTGCGAGAGCGGAATTATATTCGTCTTAATTCATTTTTTCACGGCCATTATTTCCATTTATTTATTCCCTTTTTAAAATTATTCAAACGAACGAAACAACCGCAAGAGTTGATGAGTTTCGGATTTGTTTTACTTTTTTTTTATTTTTTTTGTTTTACCCGAGTATCGCACAAAAGGGAAAAAACTTCACAATGGTTCTTTATTGCGGAGTAAGGGCTTAATTTACATTTACATTGAAAATTTATTTCCACTTTCCTGTACCTACGCGTACTCTCGAGACGAAAACGTTATAAAATAGTAGTATTGCAAAAAGGACGATTGTTAATTTTTACGCTTATCGATTTTTCCGGACGGCAGCGCTTTCACTTTTTAGCTTTCCACTGGCGCTTTCCCTCCCACGACACTCGTAAACAATGAGATCCTGTCGAGTCTCCTAGCCCCTGGTCCGTGATTTGGACCCTCGAGGAAAATTCCTCAGCAGAGGACGCGTAAACAACACAGGCCAAGGACCATCCCCATCCCAAAGGAACGAGCACATGTCCAGCATTATTATACGATATTACGTTATTTAATAAAATAAAACAAGATGAACAAATACAAAAAATACATACTCACACATTATACAAATCCTTTTTTCCCATTTACAATATATTAAAAAAATACCATGAGTAATAGGATAAATTAAAGTACGACAGAATACTACGCAATCGGAAAAAGTATAGCTTGTTATGATTGTAATCTATGTAATATATAATTTCGAAAGAGACTTTGTGAGGTTTAATGTAAGTATGTATAACCCGATTTCTTTTTCAAATCCGGATCGGGATTTCTGCTTCAGTTCCGGATCCTCATTCTTTTAACAGTTCAGGATCCTGATTCCTTTTTCATTTCCTGTTCCGGATTCCTGTTTCCGCTCCGGATCTTGATTCCTTTTTCATTTCCTGTTCCGGATTCCCGTTTCAATTCCGGATCCCGATTCCTTTTTAAGTTCCGGATTCTTTTTCCAATTCCGGATTTCGATTTCTATTTCAGTTCCGGATCCCTTATATATAACAAATAGCGAGCGAAGCCGGGTAAAACCACTAGTGATTTATAATTTGCTTATTTTAAATTCATTTATAAAAAAAATATATATATATATATATATATATATATATATATATATATATATATATATATATATATATATATATATATATAATATATACATACGTACAAATAGAGAACATACACACAATTTTTAAACATACAAGAAAATTTGAAGAAAACGAGCATGCACAAAAAAGTTAACCCTCTTCGGCGAGGATTTAAAAAAATTACAAGCTGCAATAATATAAGCTGAATATAGTAATATAGGGCAATAAATTGTACAAAAAAAAAGCCTGCCGTAAGAAATACATATATACCGACCACCACACTAGAACAAAGTACCACCCACAATACCACCCACTCACCTCAACAGGGAATTGGGCCCTCCTTCTACCTCAAAGTTGACTCAAAAATTGGAACGACGACTTAAAGGATCGGACCGATAAGCCGGTAATCCGATCGCGATCAATCTTCTATCAATTAGAGCGAACCCGGCAGCTTTCGTCCTCGGACTATATTCGTCCGTCAAAATGTCAAAAGCCCATAATATAACGAAAATATAATAGCTATACAATGAATAAATATCATCGCCGAATAAATATATACATGTATAATAAATAAATAACGAAATCGATCGATACGAGCGGAGAGAAACCCGTCATGACGAGACGCACCATTTTCGAGAGGCTCCTTTGACCTCTCGCAACGAACCCGTCAAATATTTAATACGGCTATTTTTGAACGTCACATGTGACTCCTGATCCTCTATTATAGGTATAAGATATTCGGATGGAAATGCGAACGGTGAAAGATGACTAAAGAAATGATTGAAAATCGATTTGGCGTCGGTTAACGGCGGATAATGAGGGCGTCGTCGTGTGTTTTATAAATTAGCTTTCAATAATCACATCAATAAAAGCCCATACGGAAGTGAAAAACCGATCGTAAAAGCCGAGCAATAACAATAAAATGGAGTCGTTTCAGTTTGGAAGCCACCTCACACGAAAACGACCGAAAAACCCAAACCAAGCCCGTCGACTTCGACTCACACATTATAATTTAATGGTTTTATGGCATGTGTTAGGCGTGTCGCGCGCTTTCCTATGAATTTTCTTCTTTTCATGTTTTGAAATGTTTTTTCACGTGACGTCACAATATGCAAGGGAAATAGAGAAAATTTCACGTTGAATTTGGTGACGCAACATAGTATAAAACAGTATCATTACAAATGTAATCGGCAATATGCAAATGCCTAGTATTAGATTACATAAATTGTATAATATATAATAAATTTACATTCTTTAATGAAAAACATCGGTTTTATATGACTTTTGTATGGAATGTATTTTATTTTATTTTAAATGTAGTCGACAATGATATTTAGATGAATTATTATCATTTTATTTTGTTTTAAGATTTAAAAAATACACACAATTGTAAATATTGTTGCGTAGGGGTGGGTGGAGGATCCAAGTAAAAGGCCTTAGTCATATCACAGCATTTATTGATGATTAAGGAGATACACGCACTGGCAGTGCTCAGTCCAGAATGACATGATATCGCCTAAGTATCGCCTTATAAGGGATAGATCTCTCAGGACATCTTCGACGTCTAATTTGTTTACCTATTGTTATGGTCACGTACGGATATGTCTTCCCACGATATTCGCTCCCACGGTACAGGTCAATTCTGAGAAAGGACCAATACCAGCCAACTCGGTCGCCATTGTTTAGCCTACATGCACTTAGCCTGTCGCTAATCCTTGAAACCACTTATACCGGTCACACGGTCTCTCGGGACGCTGCCCAGCCTAATCCGATCGCAATTACTCGGCGGCTCTTTTTAGTATACGTAACAATATTAACTAAAAAAGCCAGCAGTATGGCTCGGTGGTTGCGTTTATGATGAGCACCGAGAGGTAACCAGGTTTTATTCCATGGTAATCTTTAATGCTGCTGGTCAGACTTTGATATTTGTGACTCCGAGTCGATCCATTCCTATCAGAGTTCGCCAATTTATCTGATTTCATTGTTGAAACGGTTCCTCCATCAAATTGGCAAAACCCATGCATGCTACTCGCTATGTCACAAATATCTGAATTTGATTTATGTACAATATTTATTAATTACTTAATTTTTAATTTCGTGTTCTTCAGTCTCTCGAAATACAGCAATTTATATAATAAAAAGTGCTGCAATATTTGTAATTCATTGTCTTTGAAAGCGCATTGGGGTTTACCGGCTAGGCCTTGCTGGTATGTATATATCGTATTTTCAGGTCCTTGTAGATCTTTGCACAAGTCCATACTGGCTTCATATTGGCCTGGAACATAATTTTTATCAAGTACATGTCTAATAAGTGTCTTCCTATTAGCCAGTACATCTCTCTGTTTGATTCAGATACATATGTATGTATGTTCCATTTCTTTCATGATGCGATGACTCCATGTAAGCCTTGAATCACTTAAATTAGCGAAACCTTAAGAATATTTACATATATACCTATGTATGTATATCAAATAAAATGGTCAAAAATATGAAAAACATACTCTAAATACGATTATTCATATACAATCGATTTTATTCAATCAACCGTTAATTTCCCGTACGTGAAAAATAAACGAAATCGTATGTACATATGTATAATAGATATTTCCAGTAGCGTTAATGTACTCGAGTTAATTTCTTCGTCGAAGCTTCAACATATACATATGTACAATATTCAAGTTTCTTCATTACCGACACATACCTATGGATGTACAGTATAGTAGAATATACCTACATATTTATGTACATAAAGAGAAATTTCGAAACTGGGTCATATTTGGTTAATGCTGACGAAACTGAGACAAGAAACGACACAGGGAAACAATAATAAAGTTTCACTCAACGCAAAACTTTAGCCCAGATTTGACTCAATAAAACTAACAGCCATAACTACTTAAACGCAAAGATAAATGCTGAAAAATTGATGTTTGATGACGAAGAAATATCCCATCGCATTAAAAAGATATTCGTAATAAAATCATCCTTTTTTATACTTTATCTATGTACATGCGTAGTAACAATATATGAAGTGATCATACGAAAACTAACTCGAGATTTTGACTGATTCAAACTCAGAATCGATCACTGATCACATTTTCATGATCTAAAAAAATGTGTGTGTGTCTGTGTATCCGTGAATTTTGGGGATTTTTTGAACACCGTTAGGTCTATCAAACTCAAGCTTAGTATCGAATACTGAAATCTTATCGATACGAAGTACATTTTTTTCAAATTTTTAAATTGACAAGAAAGGATATCCTCTTTTTTTAAGTTTTTGAATTCAAATATCTCCCAAACCACTTACCAACTCAGACTTTTTTTACATGTTTTTACTAATTATGAATTTGATACCCTGATATTTTTTAAATATTTTTATGTCAACCCGAAGTAGTAATTTTAGTCTAGATAATCGAGGTTTTTTATATTTTTCTCAGAAACATTTTGGTTTATTGAACTAAATTTTCATATCTAGAAGATATTAAGAAGCTTAATACCAAGGTATGTATATATAAAATTTGCTGAGCATGCGTCATCCGTAAGTAGCAGTTTACTCTAGTTCGATTATTCTTCCACTATTTTTTCGACCCCTTACACATGTGTGCTCTTCACGAGAAAAGTCAAGCCTATTTTTTGTATTAATGTGATGAAAATAAAAATAAATTAATACATTTTATAAACCGGAAGTGGGATTTTTTCCTCTTAGTAAATTCAAAAATGTTATAACTACGCGATTTTTCCACACATCTGAACGTATCAAGCTGAAAATTGTATTTTTTACGTACTAGCTAGAGTTGATAAGGTTTTGGTCAGAATTTGTATACTGGACGTAGTAATTTTTTTTAAAACAATATTTCATTAATTTATTTTGATCTTATTGATATTAAATGTATGTACATATATATGTATAGTCATTTTAAGAAATACAAAATTTTGACAGCCGGAAGTAAAACTTTTGTCTTGCGTAAGTTTCCCTACATTTGCGCTTAATTTGTATCGAAAATGCTCAGATATTCGTTATGCGTGAACGTGTATGTATGTTTCAATATCGAATTTACTTTTTTATCCTTCTTATAATCCTCAAATACATATTGGTCCGAATGTTTTCAGATGCATTACTAAACTTCAAACAGCTTCAAATTTTAACAATAAAACTAGTGAGCAATAAGAGACAGGCACAAACACAAAGTATAACATTGAGAAAACGTAACTGCACACCACCGTCGCAAGAAAGAAGTCAGTTTTATTCGTATGATCGAAGTTGTTTTTGAAACGGGGCATCTTTAGAAAGAAATACGACGGAGAGAACATCTATAAAACGAACCTTCGTTTGTCGTAAACTTCGTACTACGTAATAACCCTTTCAGTTCGACACGGAACTCCACCTGAACTCACTCACTCTCTCTCTCTCTCTATCTCCCGATCTCAATCATGAACTTTCGAATGATCCCACTTTTTACATCCCACTCGCATCGGAATAATTCCGATCCATCCCGACTCCACCCCACTGGCGAAAATTAACACAGATCGAGCAGTTTTTGCCGAACTCGGAAAAATAACACTATCGAAAGTTGAGAGCGGAAGGGGGGAGGTTGACAAAATGGCCGGTCGGTTGTGACAGTAAGTAATGCGCGGTGACAGCCGACCGACAGACGAAACCACCCCTTCCTATTAACCCCCTGACGCCCCTTCGTGGAGAGATGCCCCGGCGAGATAAGTTGTTATTTATCGCGACGAGTTAACTCGGGCAGTAGGCAGTCGGTGACAGCGCCGCGGGCTTTATAGGGTTATCGCTGAATGCCAAACGGAAATTTCAACTGCACTTCCGGGAAACTGCCAGTAGTATTTCCATTTTTCAATATTTTTACAGAACTTTCACAAATCCTAAAATTTAAACATACATACATATAAATCTGTACATGTATATGTATATATATATATATATATATATATATATATATATATATATATATATATACATGTGTATATTAGATACACGCGAATGATGCGCACAGCCAATCAGCGTGAAGTAGTCCAAACGTTTGACCAATTAGAGCAACGGCGATACATTCTGACCAATGGATGTATTATAAGCATTCGCTATAGGGATGTGGCGTGACGAACAATCCTGTCGAAAAGACGCATGGAAGTGGGGGGGGGGAGTGCAGTGTCTGACATGTGCTCCTGATATTGAGCGAGTTGGAGCGAGCGAGTTCAGATGCACTGGAGCGTACACATACACACATATACGAAGACACACACATAAATTCAACATTTCGAACGGGTAAACGGGTTGGATCAACGTCAAAAAAAAAAGCTCAAAAAAAAAAATCGTGATTCACACATAAACCAAATTTGAATTGAGTACGCATTCTACGAATTTCACCATTAGCGAGAAAGCTGTAGTTGTCGAATACATGGTATTTTGTTAAAAATGAACGGAAATTTAAATTTAGTTTAAAATTGTACCTAAAACTTTATTTTTGTGCAGAATTAAAACTGCATCAATATAAAATAAGAAACTTCCATTAAAAAATAAAAATACAAATTGAATTGTATAATACTAGTATCAAAGAAAAACACATTGTACTAAAAGCTATCGAGTCAGATTTCATTGTAATCACACAATTGAATATATACCAATGATGGATGTGAAAATTTTACGAAACCGCCCATCCACGAACATTCAACCAAAAGCATCAAATTAAACTGGATTTTCATTTAAGTATAATTGATGAAAATGTAGAACCCACATTTGTGCATAAGTACGAATGGATATATACATATTGTACACGTTCATATATATATGCACATATTAGGATTAAGCATAGCGATATCGTGTTCTGAGTCCATTACAGGTAATTACTAACGACACAGTCTGTCTGAAGCCGAAACCTAATGAATCAAACTACAGTCAATTTACTATTTATAACACTATCAAAGCGTTTTTGGCGATTACTCGAGTACCCACCTATTCTAATGATTCGAAACGGTTAATAAATTGGACTCGCGACCCGAATTACTCGCACAATCGCGATTATACCTACATAAAATCGCACAAAAGAGTGTTTTTTTTTTTGAGTCTCTGAAAGACAACTAGAAACGTAAATTGTACGCGTCGAACGATAACGAATAGCTTTGTTTGCGTCGATTTTTAAAATAGTATACACCATTAGGTACGTAGATATTAGTACATAATACAATACGTACGCGTAAATCGTAAATATTCAATTCAAATGGTATGAAACAGAGCGTATAATACATTATTTACACATAATATTATATTACATATTCATACGATATGGTAACTCGGCGATAATTATTATAGACCGCGGAATATTAAGTTCTAAATTACAAACGTCTATTTATAATACTAATTACTTCTTCCTTCGTCTTATTTCTTACTAGAAAATTCGGCTGGAGAATCAGATATACGTATACTTATATCGATTTCGCCTTTCCCAAAAATATTATTACATAATTTTAGCAGAATCATTATATTACAGATTATATAATGTATTTGGTGTTTTTATAATATGTACATATATTTTCATATTGTTTTTTTAAAATAATTTATAAAACACTCATATACATATGTATACTTAATTGGAAAAACTGCATGCCATAAGTAATATTCCGTTGGTTACAGACATTACTAACAAACTAGCCAGTAGATTCTATGACAGAATCACTAATAACTAGAGGTAGGATAGTCACAGTGCTATCCATTGTTTGGCAAACCTTTAGCAATACATTTACAACCTTTGAACAATACACGGCCCCCTCAGGCTCCGGTGACTACTAATAACCATACTAACCCTTCTAGTCTATACCCTTCAGGTATAAACACAGATTACCTAAACACAATCTGCTTTAGGTCATCGAATTAAAGAGTCTTTAATTAATATTATGTATTAGATGTATTATGAGCATTTATAATAATTGTAAATAGGTTTTTGAGCTATTTTATTCCTATTACGCTGTACATATTAACATTATAATAATATAATACTATGATTTCTAACAAAATTTATTTAAAATTGTAAAGTAGGAAATGATCAGTAGATCAATAGCTATTAAAATAGATATAAGATGTATTTGAACATAATTTAGTAATAATAAAAAGCATTTAAAATTCAAAAATATTGTTTTTTTATAACTTACATACATAATATGTGCCATGACAGGTATGTATAACTCAAAGGCTACGCATATGTATGGCTAGATTATTTGTATGTAAGTACTAACAATTAAATTATTATATATGTTACATTACATTATTACATATGTATGTAACAACAATTTTTCAAACAACACGATTTATGGACAATCGACAAATTTTTATGATACACAGCATGCTAATAACTGGAATTTGCGAGAACTGAGAGGTGAGAAACCGATTTATTGAATTTATCACAACAATATTAAACTCGAAAAAATTAAAAAATTCAACTGGGATAAGGGCAATCTGTATTTTTTTAATAACCACAAGATCTCGCCAATCGCTTATTTAGCTGGGATTCGATCCCACGACCTATCTACCGGTATCCAAAAGCTCTACCAGTTCACTACGCTGCAGCTTTATATATGGTTGGCTAATTATATACAACTAATTGGCCTGTGGGTTTACAATTAAATTTTATATAGTCTCATTATGATCACAATACGTGATACTATTGCTTATGTTAATGCTGCAAAATAATGCAATAAAGCTTAAAATAAAGCGTACGTACATAGTCACGTGTTTAAACACAACAGTCGAATCAATATTTACTCCGCTATTTTGAATACATAAATCAAATCTACATATATATATACATATATATGTATATATATATATGTATATAAATCAATGTTTGTCTGTCTGTCTCGAATAGGCTCCTAAACCACTGAACCGATTACGATGGAACTTTCATGATTTGTTGTATGCATGTCCGGAAAGATTATTGTGAAAAAAATATAGAGTGAAAAAAGAAAAAGTTATAGTCGTTTAAATAATTCAAATTTGACAGCGAGACGGCAGGGCGAAAAGTAATGAAACTACCGATGTGAATGATGAATGTGACAGATAAACGTCACCGTGTAATACGATGCGGTATTTTCAAACGTGTCTAATACGATATTTTTGCACCATCGTAATTGCGGATGATACCTTAACTTAAATTGATGACCAAAATGAGCAATATGGCAAAGTATGAAAACGATCGGATATGAGATAAGGGATATAAAAAATTACCGCTTACACGAAAACCATGTGAAACGTATAAGAGGTTAGTAAAAAAATCGCCCAAAAACGGGAAAGGAAACGGGAAAAACGGGAATGAGTGTCATTGCAACGCATTGTTCCGTGGTTAGGGTAAACATTGCAACACCTGCTTTGTTGGGTAAAATAAAAAAAACAATTGCATTATTTCAAATGTGTTCTCTACCTGCGTTTTTCCGACAAATGGAAACGCATGCCGGCTTCAGCTAGTTACATATATAAAACTGCATTATATTTTCTTTATTTTTTTTATCTGATTAATCAATCATTTTATTTAACGTTTAATGTAAAAAAAAATCGTTTTGAAATAAGCACATAGAAGCTGTGCCAAGCCGTACGTACGTATGTACATAGCGTATCTTTTACGCATGAAAATGTATTGCGTCCGTTCGTATGCGGAAAACGCGCGCACTAGTATTGCCCGAGCCGACCTTCGTTCTTCTTCTTTGTTTCTTCGTTTCCGAGAACAACTTCCGGTCGAAGATTTTCCTCTGGGAATACGGCGGGGAAACCGCAGCTGTCTCGGCCATTCAGCACAATCATTGTCTTTCGACCGGCAGCCCGGGCAAGTTTCGTCTGGCCCGAGAGTAGAACGTTTCAGACAAATAAATCAATCCATTACCTGTCGAACTCGCTTGATTTGTACGTTTCAATTTCGCCCCACGGAAAACGTATAGAAAATTAACGTGGGCGAGCCGCGGAAAAACTTTACAAAGCTCACTTAGGATGGGCGGAAAATGCGCAATATCATGCCGGTCTTATCTGGGAAACGGTACGTTTTGTTTTCAATAAGAATGCCTATCATTAGGAACAACAAACTTCAATGGAAAAAAAACACTGACGCACACACACACACACACCTTCAGCTTATTATTGGTTTCCTCAAACAGGGACTATCAATAACGAAATATAACAAAATATTTTTCTGTAAAAATTACTATGATAATTACAAAAATTCAGATGTGACAAAGCCACGACTTTATCTATGTATTTGAGGAATATAAGAAAGTTACAAAACTAAAATTTGATAATTAAACATAAATATGAGAGCACTTTTGATACAAATTAAGCGCAAATGTAGGGAAACCCACACAAGACAAAAGTTCAATTTCGGCAGTTTTAGGAGGTCAAATTATGGTTTTCTGAGAAATGCTTTTTGTATATGAAAATTTAATACTAAGCCAATTACTAATCGCTTAAATAAAGAAAAATTCTTGGAAAACGTCGCTAAAACTTCAATTTGTTTATCCCAATATGTACTCGGAAGCAGCAACGTTATTTTGTACTACTACATATTATGTAAGTATGTACATATACATACATAAATACTTGAAAATAGCTTTCAACATTAACATTATGTTATAAGAGTATCTCAGGTTTAAATCCAATGTGCTTATATACATATGTATATAGATATTGTCTACATGTATATGAGAATAGTCCTCATTTTGCAGAAAAAATATAATACAATATAAAGTAAAAGTCATGTTGTAAAAGTCTCATTGTCTATTTTTACTAGACTTTTTTTTATTTTACGAATGTGGAATAAGAAATACGTAAAAACTTCAATGAAAACTACTCAACGAAAACATAAAAAAACCTTTTATAGCTGAAACACATTTCTTAATTTTTTTTCTTATTCTAAAAGAATGAAATTAGACTATGTATGTGCGTAATGCGACCACTAGACGTTTATTTATTGAAATACAAAACAAAATCTTTTTTTTTTCAACCACTCTCATATATTGAATAATACATATAATAATAAAAAAACCATACTACATACTACACACATAAAATATTGAACAATTCTGTTTACAAAAACACATTACTTATGTGCATATATATATTATTATATATGTATGTACACGGCTTTGATTTCAAATATATAAATTTAATAAGCCTTATCGTCCCCGACAAAAGGCTTAGTTATACGCGAACAAATTCCGAGATAAAAGCTCCATTTCCGGTCGGCGTAAATTCACTTTAAATAAAAAAAAAACCAAAACCTTATCAAGTCACGACCATGCATACATAAATACTGCGAACACAAAACAACAGCTAATACTTACACACAAAACAAATCAAAAACTTGCAAATCGTGAACCATTTCAACGTCTATACTTACACACATACATATTTACATAAGTAAATATATACGCGGATCAAAAATAGAGTATGTATTTATGTATTTGCACCGGTAGTGCAATATCGCAAAGTCCAACTTTAAATGGAATCGGGCGTACCAAGTCGTCGAAACTAATTGGGACTTCCGTTCAATGAATTTTCCAATTTCAACAAATACATAAATAAATACACACACATACATAAAACATAAATACATAACTCCATAGTTCTAAATTATATTTCAGTTGAATCCGCTGAAAATTTAACGCTCTGTATAGAATACACATACCCGATTTGAAAATATTTACCGAATCAATACCGAACGTGAACGTGAGTTTGTGCGATTCAAGCTGATTAGAAATGAGATATTTACCCTTTGAGCGATTTGTTGGTGGAATTTCACTCAAAAATTTCGTGTTATTATTATTATTAACTAGTGTTGTGCCCGTTGATTGCATTGGCTGGTTTTGGAAAGGAGTTAAAATAAAATTATATAATCCCTAAAAATAATTTATAATACATCCATATATAATATGTATACTAACTTGGAAAAACTGCATGCCATAAATAATATTCCGTTTGTTACAGACATTACTAACAAACTAACCCATAGATTCTATGACAGAATCACTAATAACACTGAGCAACAAAAAAAAATACCAGAGCAGAGACTAGCCAATCTTTACTAAGTTTGACCCACTGAATTCGAACATGATTTTGATTTTTGTTGGTGGATGATCATTTACGAGATATGAGCGTTTAAAAAAATCCACGATTTCTACAGTTTTTTGGCTTTTGCGGTCTTTAACTCAAAATTTACGCTCAAAGGGAGTATTGGAATCAATAGTCAGATATTTTTCCTATTAATTGTTATATTTCATTGCTTTAAAATACTTCTAATTAATTGTCTAGCGAATTTTAAAAGTCAAAAATATATTTTTTTTCCGTGCTATTTTTCATTTATTTGGCAAATTTTTTATTTCACCACGTTTATAAGGATTGGTTTTCTATCTCAATATTTTTTTTTATCTAAACGTACTAACTCAAGCGGTAATTGCAATTTAAATGCTTTCGTTGTGTATATGGTTGTATTGCGTAATATTTTGGGTGCAAGCGAGACGTTCAATATCGAGCAAGGTATTCAAGTCTCAATTACTTACAAATAAGTTTTATTCGCGAAAAAGAAAAGAGCAGTTGAAGTTCTGACTTACATACATATCTCAAAGTTAAAATAAATGAAGAAAGATTATTGCGTTCATTACAAAGAAACAGAAATGAATGAAATGAATCATAAACTCTCGCAAAGTAAAGCTATTAAGAGTCGGAATAATTAACCCAAGACTATGTATTTGGTTTTACGATAGTATAAAAAAAAGCTTGAAAAGCGTAACTCGACATTCGTAGAATAGTTTCTACAAATTTTAAGATTACATTAATTTACCGACGTTATTTATACCTACAGTGTTCCAAAAGTACAGCTTTATATTATATATTAGATATAACGTAAATTTCACTCAAATATTAATAAAATAAGGTATATAAACCCACCGCATAGTAATTACACACATTCTACTATCAATCAAATATTAGAAACAGCCACAAAATCCTCTCAGTTTAATAGAAACTAATTATACTGTTGCGTAGGGGTGGGTGGAGGATCCAAGTAAAAGGCCAACAATCGTTTCACAGCATTTATTGATGATTCAGGAGTTACACGCACTGTCACTGCTCCGTCCAGAAAATGAATTATATCGCCTACGTACCGCCTTATAAAGGGTAGATCTCTCAGGACGCATAATCTGTTTACCTGTTGTATAGTCACGTATTCGGATATGTATTTCCAAGAGATTGGGTCTTCCCATACCGATTCTGAGAAATAACTAATAACGGTCATTGTTTAGCCTAAATGCACTTAGAGTCCAGATATAATCTTTGGAAGTAAGTGCATGCATTTAGTTAACCGATAACAGATATCCGTTGGTCTAAGTACAATTCGCTCAATCCACGGCGTACGTAACAATACTAGTTGCTAGGTAGCATAATAACTAGCTGGTTCGTTGTTTTGCTCGTCCGCTATTTGGATGCTTTTTTCGTAAATATTGTCGGTTAATGGTGTCGTGCTTTGCATATTGTGTAGAGTTATTGGTGTTGCTTTAATTTTTGATTAAAATTTTTGCAATTGTGATTAAATACAGTGGTTAAACTGATTTCTAAGGTTATATTTTAAAGATAATTTTCACTTGAAAAAAAAAAAAAAGAAGAAAAAAAAAAAAAAAAAAAAAAGTTCTTTTGTTTCTTCAAATAATATTCGTTTGGCAACGAACGTGATCAAACTGATTTCTGAAATTATATATTAACTCTCGAACCCAGAGCATATTTACAATATTACAGCATAATGCAACATTGTTAAACAAAAAACTATTTATTTCATACATATTTTTGTGCGAAATTTTGAGAATATTCTCTTATTTAAATTATAAATTGTGACGCTAATAACTAATAATACTTAACAATGATTTGCTATAAATGCAAAAGTGTTGTGTTGTTGACTAATTATGTGCTGTGCGAGCTTTGTGAAGAACCTTTCCACCATGATTGTGTGGGGATTTCGGAAACAAAATACAAAAAAATGACGTCAAAGAATAAGGAAAAATGGCGATGCGTTTCTTGCCGTATCCATCCTAACCCCCTTCCGCCGTCTCAGTCCTCATCACTAATGCTCAGTTCTCAAGATTCAGTCATCAGTCCTCAGCCATCTTTATTTGATATACTTAATGAAATTAAATGCTTTCGAGCAGACTTTAATACCATGAAAAATGAGTTTGAAAACATAAAATCTGTAATCACAGACATAAACAATAAATTATTCACAATAGAGGCTAAGTCTGATGAATTTGATGGGAGACTAACCACTGCTGAAAAGAAAATTTCCTGCTTTTCTGATGTAAATAAAGGTTTAATTGAGGCGCAAAATACTATTGTTGAACTGAAACAAGAAAACAATCTGCAAGATCAATTCTCTAGAAAAAACAATGTAGAAATATCCGGCATACCTATGAAAAAGGGTGAAAATCTAGTGTCTATATTATATGACTTATGTGCTGTCGTGGGTCACAAATTGTGCGACACAGATATTGACACCATACACCGTGTGCGGCCGTACCCGTCCCAGGGCGTTGCAGGTTCACAGCAACAGCAACAGCAACAGCGAGAGGGCAACAGCGATGTGAGTGTGCGCACGTCATCAGTGGTCGTACGGTTCACTCAGCGCCGTCGTAAGGACCTGCTGATGGCGGCCGTGCGCGCCCGCCGCGGCATCACCACCAACGACATCAATATTCCAGGCCCGCCCACCACCCTATACGTCACGGATCACCTTACACCAACGAATAAATTATTATTGAAGCGAGCACGCCAATTGAAAACTGAATATAACTACGCCTACTTGTGGGTTAAAGATTGCAAGATCATGATTAGAAAAAGTGCGAGCTCCAATATCATACAAATCTCAAAAGAATCAGATCTTTGCAAAATCAAATGACTAAGTGCAATATTAAATTTTAATAACCTAATAATTATCTATGCATTTATTGTATACTGGTCTGCATCACATATTATAATGTATGTGCAAACAATTATGTACGTATGGCTATATAATTTATTATTTTTATTATTACTATATAACTATGCTATTTACATATATTTTACTCATAAACTAAAAAAGGTACGAGTTCATTTTTATATTTGTGTCCATGTATACCTTTGTATTTCAACTGGTATCACCAAGGATGGTTTGCTTAATAATTCCATATCTTTATCTGTGTATGCAGTTATGTGTATGTTTATATGCATATATCTATTTTCATTTATGCATATGGATATTTATATTTATATCACTACGTGCTCTATCTACTTCCTTTTTTACAATGTCTTCTAATCGTCTTGTCATTTATTATCAAAATGTCAGAGGTCTCCGAACTAAATCTGACTCTTTTCTTCAAAATGTATTAGTTAATAATTATGATATTATCTGTCTATCAGAAACTTGGCTAAATGACTCATTCAATAATAGTGAGTTTTTTGATGCCAGATATCAGGTGTTTCGACGTGACAGAGATTATTCTCTTCATAACCAAATATTTGGTGGTGGTGTAATCATAGCTGTGAAAAATAATCTACCCTCTGTCATTCAAAATAATTGGTTAACTTCCACAGAAGACCTTTGGATTACTATTACCACTAAATTTTTTAAACTAAATATCTGTACTGTCTATATTCCTCCTGGTAATTCTCACCAAACTCTATTAGTTACCCATTTAAATAAAGTATCTGATCTAATAACCAATTATCCAGAGGATCGATTCATTTTACTCGGTGATTACAATCTTCCCACTATTGATTGGACAAAATACGACTCAAATCTGCATCTATTTCCTTCCAATTGTATTAATTTTTCTTCCCTTTCCTTTACTCAATTCTTATCTTATAATAAACTTTATCAATACAATTATTTGTCAAATACTAATAATCGTATTCTTGACCTAGCTATTAGTAGTTTCCCCTTATATATTTCTCGTGCTGACTCTACGCTAATCCATGAAGATTCTCATCATTTATCCTTTTGCATCTCAATAATTTACAACAAATCTTCACCCTTGAATTATAATTATAATAAAACTTTCCTCTTTAGAAAAGCTGACTATGCTACAATTATTCCAATTTTAAGCGATATCAATTGGAATTCACTTTTGTCCAATTTAAATATTGATTTAGCTTGTAAAAAATTTTACGATACCTTACAAAATATTATTGAATGCCACGTCCCTTTTACTCTTAAATCTAAACGTACCAAATATCCCCCTTGGTTTACATCGTCTCTTATTAAAATAATAAAAGAAAAAAACAAATTCCATAAAAAATTTAAAATTTATTCAAATCCCTTAGATTATCAAAGTTTTTCACTATTAAGAGCTCGAATTAAAAAATATTCTTTAATCTGCTTTAGAAATTATATTTCTCTTATTCAAAATAATATTAAAACTAATCCCAAATCATTTTGGTCATATATAAATTCAAAAAAAAATACCTCCTCTTCATATCCTTCCGTAATGTATTATGGAAATAAGTCGGCTTCACATGGTTCTGAAATCTGTACCATTTTTGCTGACTATTTTGACTCCACTTTCAATAGTGATTCTACCATTAACCTTTCTATCTCTAATACAGATACTTCTTCTTGTAACTTATCTACTTTTCATTTTGACTTATCTACTGTACTCAGTCACATCAACTCTCTCAATGTTAATCTTGGTGCGGGTTGTGATGGTTTGCCTTCTTTTTTCCTTGTTAAATGTGCTGTCCCATTATCTCTTCCCATAACAATCCTTTTCAATCTTTCTATGTCGAACGGTAAATTTCCTGACTATTGGAAATTATCTTACATCACCCCTATTTTTAAAAAAGGTGATAAGAATCTTATTGAGAATTACCGTCCTATATCTAAACTATCTGTCATTAGTAAAATCTTTGAAAAAATTATCTATAATTTCCTTTTCTCCAATTTCAAAAACTACATTATACCTGAACAACATGGTTTTTTTAAGGGGAGATCGGTAGAGACTAACCTGCTTAATTTCACTAGTACTCTCACATCTTATATGGACAAACGAATCCAAATAGACGTCGTTTATACGGATTTCTCTAAAGCTTTTGATAAAATCAATCACAACCTTTTACTCAATAAACTTTGGTCCCTCGGAATCCGAGGAAATTTATTTCGTTGGATCTCTTCGTATATACTAAATCGTCACCAAATCATAATTCTCAATGGTTTTAGATCATCACTTAGACATATTCCTTCCGGTGTCCCACAAGGGTCGCATTTAGGTCCCTTATTCTTTTTACTCTATATTAATGATATCTCATACATCTTCAAACATTCCTTTATACTTCTTTACGCTGATGATTTAAAAATTTACAAACCTATATACACCATAGACGATTGTCATAAGATACAAGAAGATCTAGATAGATTCTCTATATATTGTTTAAATAATGATCTTTTTATTAATCTAGAAAAATGCTCTATTTTAAATTTCACTAGAAATAAGTCAATTATTACTAATCAATATCAATTAAATCATTCAATCCTTAACACGTCATCTTCTATTAAGGATCTTGGTGTAATACTCAATGATAAACTAGATTTCTCTGAACATATTTCTTTTATTACCAACAAAGCATTTAAATCTCTTGGATTCCTACTCCGCTCAACAAAACCCTTTAATGATCCTTACGTACTAAAATTACTTTATTTTTCCTTTGTAAGGTCTCACCTTGAATTTGCCTCAATTATCTGGTCACCTTTTTATTTATCCCATATTAATTGTATTGAGAAAGTTCAACTTAAATTTATTAAATCCTTACGCTACCTTTTTCCTACCTATACCCATTCTACTGTTTCCGACATTTTAAAAATCCTTTCTTTTAACAATCTTTCTGTCAGGCGACGACATTCTGATGCTATATTCTTCTTTAAGCTCATAAATGGTTTCCTTGATTGTTCTGATTTACTGAATAAGGTTAATTTCAGAATCCCAGTTCGATACCCTAGACGCGTTGCACTCTTTTCACTTGATCCTTTCAATACTAATTCCCAAAAATATTTTTATCTGCAGCGCGTTTATCGTATGTTTAACGGAGAGCTGAATGAGGTTGATCTGTTTGGTATTTCCCTACATCAATTCAGGTCTAACATCAAGAGAATCTTGACCGATTGATTCATTTTTTCTTCTATTCTATTTTTCCAATATTTCCATTATTTTTATACTTTAGTTTAGTTATGTAATGTGCTATTTAATCATATTATAGCTTTCATTCCTTTCCATTTCATTTGTTTATTTTGTATTTACCTTTTTCATTTGTTTTTTATATTTGTAAATTTCAATTTCTTCTTATATTCTATCTTATAACCTTTTCCAATTATTTTAATACTATAGTTTAATTATGCAATGTACTACATATTTTGTCATGCCTTTATTCTTTACTTTTTAATTTGTTTTCCTTATATTTATCTTTTTCATTTTTGTAAAAATCTATTATTGGACTCGGGTGTTACATATATTATTTATTTACTTTTTGTGTTTTTTATACCTATCTCTGTACATCCTGTCTGTTGATTTTTCAATTAATAAAATAAATAAAAATAAATAAAATAAATACTGTTTGAATACGACGCTATGCAAATAACGCTTACCCACACAAGTTTACATAAATACAAACTTGAATTATGAAAGCGATATTATTTATTTATTTATTTAAGTTAGGACCATATAGGCACTACAAGAATCCCTAACGCGCCACAATGGTCGAAAATATAATAGAGAAGAGACAAAAATATATACAGATCAAAATACATTAATAAATAATCATTAAAAACAATACCATTTAATAAAGTAGATACAATTGAAATATCAAATAAACAAAATATATTATAGAATGGAATGCAGTTAATTTACAGCCAGCAACAATATACATATATGTAAGAACCAGCCGTAAATGCAAAATATCCCTTCGAGGCCCAAATAGAAGGGAGAAGGTCAAAATTCTTCTCATACATCACATAAAATCATAAAAATAAGTATGAGCGCAGGCTACCAGACAGATAGAATACCAGGTTAAAATAATCTACGCTCAATTATGTGGAAAATATCACATTCTGGCTCAGCAGCAACGATTTCATTGAGAAGTCGGATAGCTCTTGGAATAGAAGCCATTCGACAAAGAACTGTGCGAGCAGGAAGTACATATAACCATCAAATGATGATGACGTATTACCAGAATTACCAGTATTACAAGTATTACCGTATTAGAAGAAGGAGAACAAAACGATTTAATGAGAAATTTCTCCGAAGTTATATTTTCTGGAATTAGACCCAAGCATGCCCAAAAGGAAAGGAGCAGGGTAGAGATATGGGTAATACTCATACTCTTTCCTATATAGGCAACGAAGAAATGCTTTTTGAACTTTCTCAGTTATTAGAGAGTGCTTAAATTTGATAAATTAGTCACGTCAGCACAAACTATTGTAGCATATGCTAAAAGGAGCCTCCTTTATAATTGGTTTTCGAGGATTATCTCCAAGTTTAAGTCCTGTAGGCTAAAAATGGAGACCCACAAATGGACTTAGTGGTCGGTAACGGCATTCGGTCACTTTCCGCTAGAGTTCTCAGAACTGACAGCGAGAAAGCGTGGGACTGCATGCCGAGACCGTGTGACTGCATATCTAGTACACGTGACTAAAACAATAGGTGAACAAACGCATCGAGGAAGATGCAGTGAGTGACCTGCCCTTTATAAGCAGGTACTTAGGCCATATCAAGGCATTCTGGACGGAGCACTGGCAGTGCGTGGATCTCCTTAATTACCCAATAAATGCTGTGAAGCGACTTTGGCCTTTTATTTGGATCCTCCACCCACCCCTACGCAACACTATCGATAAACACGTTGTAGATGATAATATTTTAGGGAATTGGTTTTGAAAGGATTACATGAATACAGAGCAGGTTTCCCAGAAATTGAGCTAATTACTTTGAATTCGGTGCAAACTAAAATCCTGTGGCAATGAAGTACCCCTGAGATCATTACACAGCACACATCGAATCGCGGTCGATTTCTTATCTGACCTCATATCTTACGTGTAAATGTAACAATTTATATAACTGTATATGCATATATATGTGCAAATGTTGGTTTCGTCTGCAGCAGTCTAACTCATTTGCAAAGTTACAGGCAGATTCGAGGCGAACAGTTTAACAACTACACAATACCTCGAAACTGCATATCGAAGTTGTACACAAAATACACGGTTTACATACGCACGAGTTTCATATATTATATTATATAAGTATGTATATGAGCTTGATGTACTATTTATATACATCAAACTGAATCATTTCACTTATTACTGCCACCATTTTTAATTCCGCAAATGTTTTTCAATCATATTTTTTTATTTTATATCACAAACAACAAGGAATACGTTAGTCTGTAGTAGATAAAATGTTCAATAAAGATTCTGAACTATATACAATGTACGTACAATTAATTAGTACGAGATTTTTATTTAATTTTATAAAAATTATAACGACTGAAAGGTACTAAATATTTCTGTAGTACTGCTGGTCAGATTTTGACTATTGTGACATCTAAACCAGAGTTTGAAAATATTTATGATTTAATTGTTGAAACGGTTCCTCACAACTGCATACTCACTATTTACACCATTTTAATGTGACTTCTATAACACTATAGGCATAGTTATTCTGTGGAAATACATATGTAAATATGTATGTGCTAATGTATCAACAAACTTGACAATGAACTGTTCTAAATATACCGAAATAAATAAATAATATTAATTTAAGACTAAACTAATTTCAGATTTTAGCATTGTACCTACTCGTATACATAAGATCCAAAGCTTACATATCTGTATCTGAAATATTAAAAGTTCCGTATCAATATCTGATATATTTACATGTTTTATATATATATATATATATATATATATATATATATATATATATATATATATATATATATATATATATATATATATCTATATATATATATATATATATATATATATATATATATATATATATATATATATATATATATATATATATATATATATATACTTATGTATTTTTTTTATTGGTTTTTTATATTGATTATACATATGTAAGTTGGTATGTAGTTTTTACCATTTTTTTTTCTTATTAAATAATAAAATATAAATATTAAATTAAATATATGTATTTAAAAGGCATTTGAAAAAAATACGACCGCGTGCGGATCGAACGCAGAACCGACACATGTCTTCTTTTTCCTTACTCTACATACAACTAAATTGTTCTTATATCCAGTATAATAACTATTTTGATACATATTTTTTTACTGTTGATACATATTTTTTTCGTTTTCCACAAAGTCGGTGAACACAAACTGTTCAATTTAATAAAAACGATCGAAATCAAAGCATATAAATTTAACCAATCCAAAAACGATTCGATCAAACGACATATAAAATACGTCCCCATAGACTACTACAAATACTACATATACATATGTATAACAAAATATGTTACAGACGAGTTATCCATTATTGAAGCATCTCCCGTCAATCGAATCGCCGGACATTTGATAGCCCACGGATAATTTATCTTATTTCACGGAAAACGCCTACTATTTCACCGGACATAAATATTATATGTACTGTTATGTACCTCGCTTATCAATGTAATCGACTAACCAGTAGAAATAAGACACACCATATATCTGTGGCACACCTACATAATTTAATAAGTAGCACCATTGATTTGTGTCACACCTAATTTAATAAGACACACCGTTGATTTGTAGCACACCTAATTTAATAAGTAACACCATTGATTTATAGCACACCTTAAACCCCGACTAACCAAAATTGTACGACACGTGTCTTCAACACTTAATTTTTTAAAGAAGAGTAGTATATAAAATCATTACTGTTACAATTTAAGTTAGTCATCACCATCGAGACTACCACTCTCGGAGTGGTAGTCATCACCATCAAGACTCTGAGAGTGGCAGTCGATACCATCGAGACTCCGAGAGTAGCAGTCAACAGCACAGCAGCAGAACAAAGTTAAACAGTGAAGCAAAGTTAGAGTGAAACAGTTCTACGTATCTGATTTAAATTCTCTGTTCCATAATTAAATTCTACCAATAAGTTAAATGTAACGCTTTAATAATAATAAAGGAATCTTGGTTAGCTAACCAAGTAGTTTTAAAAAAGAAAAATTACTTAATCTTTCATTGGAACGTGACAGTACGTACATATAACAATATAACACGAACGTTTTTAATGCACAATTTAACCCGGCGAAATATTATATAAATAAAATAAATACGTAGATATACTTGTGTATAAAATATATATTACACAGCAACTCGGCGACATTTTTCAGCAATGTGCGAACGCGCATTTATATCACTTAGAGCACTTCGGCTAGTGAGTCCCCGACATGAGGGGGTGGTAGAATGGGGTAGTTTTCCGCCCACCCACCCATCCCGACGTCGTCGTCGTCGTCGCCGTCGCAAGGTGCGAAACAATATTAATATTAAAATGGCTTAAATTATGATTTATGATGATTAAGTTAAATTTACAGCTCGCAGGCACTCTGAACCCGGCAACAAGCCCGGATGAAGTGAATTATAGGCCGAAGCGCGATGTGGCCGATTTAAAACAGCGCAAGAAAGAAATGCTCGCTTACATTTTTTTATATGTATGTATGTTCGTATATACATTTATAATGTACAAAACAGTGTCACGCGACAATTGATTTATGCCGAACGAATGCAAATACATACAAACATATACCAATGTACGTATTTGAATTGTTACGGTTAGACGACCAGAATTAGCGAGTGCGGAAATTTTCGGTGACTGTTTCGATTTATCCCAAAATTAGAATGCGACTTCATAAATTGAAAGTTTTGATATTGAACCATTGAAGCATTCAATGTACATATTTATTTATTTTTTTAAAGTTTGGACCATTGTAGCATGACAGGAATTCCTAATGCACCACAATGGTCAAAAATATAACAGAAAAGAAAAGAAACGAAATAATAAATAAAGAAATTAGACATATTTAACACAATTATAAAAATAATAAGCTATTTAATAGCGGATAAAAATAATAATTACAAATTATAAAAAACAACAAAGAAGGGAAATGTCTTATAAAAGAAAAAAGAGAAAGAAAAATAAATATAAACATATGTATATATACATATACACAGACCAAAATACATTTATACATAATCATAATCATTTCTATTTTTCAAAACTGCTTGGTTAACTAATCAAGATTTCTTTATTATTATTAAAGCTTTAAAATGATTTATCTTATTAAAATGTAAAATTAAATTCGATACGTAGAACTGTTTCACTTTAACTTTTATTCACTATTTAACTTTGTTCTGCTGCTAATGTGTTGACTACCACTCTCGGAGTCTTGATGGTAATGACTAACTTAAATTCTAACAGTAATGAGTTTATATACTCTTATTTAAAACAATGAAGTGTTGAAAACACGTGTCGTACAATTTTGGTTAATCAGTGTTTAAGGTGTGCTATAAATCAATGGTGTTACATATTAAATTAGGTGTGCCACAAATCAATGGTGCTTCTTATTAAATTAGGTGTGCCACAAATTCGACTGCATTGATAAGCGAGGTACATAACAATGCATATAAATATATATTAATTTAAAATGATAATTAAATTTTATTTTGTTAAACACCAAAAGTAGCATTCGTTTTTACATACCTCCTTTACGTTTTTATTTTTACTAACCTCTTCCTATTATTAGAAGGCTATTCTATGTTTCACTTCGCTTATTGGTCTGACACTATTCCTACATTCTTCCGATCGTTTTGAAACATTGCCAATTTGCGCGGTTTGGTCGAATATAGAAATTTAAACCAATTCCGCCATTACGATGGTAAAAAATAATCGTAATAAACGTTTAGTAGTCCAACGATTTTGAAGGCGATGACAGTTCAGTTACGCTAGTGCCCAGTAGCCTTATATAATATGTTTGACTTTCCGCCACCCACTCGTTTTGTCAGATTTTAATTATTTAACCGCCTATAACTTTATCTTTTTCACACTATATCTTATAAAATTTGCATTATAGGCTCTCATATATATTTTTACTTCACTCATAGGTTATATAATGAATGCTAAAATGTTTATATTATAATTCTGATATATGTACATATGTATGTATATATGTATATACGTATGTGTCATGGCCAAATTTTAAACTGCTTATGACTACTATCAATTCAAATACATATATTCATTCAAAACCAAATAAATATTTTTATGTATAAATACTATAATACATACGATATGTAATTTTGAAAATATTATGTTCCCTATTATATATTATGTTTTACACTAATACTGTTGAGAATATTGTAATAATCATTATGATACACGAAAAACATTAATCGACTTTATAAAAATCTTCTTATGTAATACGAAAAGTTTATGTTTTTCTTAAAAAATATGATTATTTTTATAAAAATGAATGAGATAAACACATTTAATTTGAAGCACGTGTTCAAACTTTATAAAGTAATACAAAAAAATGTTATATAAAATAAATTCAAAATATTATTATTATAAAATACAGGTATTATTATAAAATGTAGATATAAGTATTTTATCGTAAATGTGTTTAGGATATGTTACAGTTGAAGTTTATCTTCCATTTGTAATATATTTACAGTAGTTAAAGTTGAATTGTATTCTCAGTTTTAATGCATTTTGACTAGTTGGAATATATTCCGTCTAACCCACGTGAGTTAATTCATATGGCTAATTACATACATCCCAACTGGTCAAAATATATTACAGTTCAACTATAAGTTAGCACTAGGTACATAATATGGAGAGATTCGCTTTCAGTTAAAACGTCATTCGACTTGTTAAAATCACGTTTTTGTTTTGAACACATTCTAAGAATTGGCGTAATACTGTATTTACATTTATTCGTAATACCTAGCAAATATTAAAACAAACTATTAAAATATAAATTATTGGTAAAAACTTCAGATCTGTCAAAACTCAACTGGTGCACATTTTTGAAAGTGTATTTTCGCTTGTAGAGATATATTTTACTAGTTGAATTGTATTCGAATATGAATGATCTAAAACGCCAGTTGGAATACACATATATGTATATTACAACTATAAATTCACTTCGAGTGTACATACTATACATATGTATCGATTTACAACAAAGACGAAACATACATAAAACACAATTCAACAAATCGAACACATTCAAAACCGCAACATCCTTTATCGACAAGATGGATTCGACACTAACGAAGAAATCCACTTTCGCGGTTCACTTTTACACCCCAGCATATTATGTATGTACATGCCAAACTACACATACGTGCATACTTACACAGGTAACATACGAGACGTAATAAATATGCAATATGATATAGTGGAGCATGTATCAAGGTGTAATTTCACCGGATAGTATATTACAACACTTGACGTTGTCGAGTGGGTGTACGTACGAGATTATGTTTTCGCCCTCGCATTACCCACGGCGAGCTTTCCCGTTCATCTTCGGCGTTTTTCCTCTTTTTTCCGTATATTCCACGTCCCTTACCCAATTTTCACTACGCATTTGCGACCGAAACGAGGGAGGGGGGAGAGAGGCGGCTTCGTCGTGACAAAAGTGTCCGACACACCTGAACAATATCCAGCGCTTATATGAAACAAAAACTCAATTTCCTTTTGTCCGGCCCGCCAGCGTGACAGACAGGTGCTATCCCGCTCGGAAAAGGCCAAGGAATATACCTCTATACGTTCTCGAAAAAAAAAATGGAACGGCAAGGAAGAAAACCTACATTCCCATCCTTGCGATATAACCAGAATATATTGCATTGTCACAATCAATATCGAATGTCGGAGCTTACGCTATTTCGCCGTTTTTGTTTCGACTCTCTCTCTCTCTCCTTAAAGTTCAACCCTTCGATGAAGATTTAAAGCCTAAAAAGTCTCAAGTCCGTGCCGAGAGCGAACTTTCGTACATTTTTTCAGCGTGCGTTCCAAAAGAAAATTATCGAAATAATCAATCCATTTGCGAATTCGAAACGAACGCATCGTAAATATGTACTATATACCAATATATACATACATAGATGTGTGAGATGCGAAGTTGAACTTTTGGGCCGGGGTCCACCGCACATCTATAGATCAAGTAATGTCCTTATTAGGAGAAGATCTACTCTGGTGAGAGGAAAGTTTGCAGAAAAACTTTTACATTTTTTTCCACTTTAGCGTTGCTCAGTGATTTTTTTCCCCAATACCGTAAAAGCCGACGCCGAATCCTCCGAACTCGCAACCAACTGAAAATTTAATTGGAATAAATTTTTCGTGTACACAGTGAACTCGTAAACTTCGCTCAAACGAAACTTTTAGCATTATGTGTTCGACGAAAATAAAATATATTATTATATAATGATACAGACGCGTTAAAATTTCGCCCATGATCTTCAGCGAACTTTGTTAGCTGTTTAAGAATACATGCGATGCCTTCAACAAAATACGTCTTACAATTTCTACAAATTTACAACATAAAGAGCGTAATCAACTGACATAAATCTGACAACTTGGTTTATATAATACACATAATAATAACATCTGATAAATAAACTATCACAAATATAAATAAAATAATACATATATTATTCGGAATTAAATAAATTATACCCAAACCTGCATTATATAATATTTTATATACTTTACATACATACATAGAAAAACATCCCATTTTCTTACCAAAATAAAAAATATATAAATTAAATTCAAATTTAACTTCATATAGTATTAAATCAAAATATTCTCATACTTAAGGGTGTATTCATATTAATATATATGCATTTACATGTGTGTGTATGTACATATCTTATAAAAATAATATTTAAATGTATCATTAAATATTGCAACAATGGCACTTTTTAAAAATAATATTCAAGTTAGTAGACAAAAAACTATGTAAAATTGTATGAAATGTAAAAAAACTATCTAAATTCCAGCAGTGTAGCTCGTTGGTTGCATTAATGCTAACCACAGAGAGGTTCCCGGGCTCAAGCTCTGTGTTGAACTCGATTGAAGATAATTTATTCAGAGTATTTCTGCAATGCTACTGGTCAAACTTGGATATTTGTGAGTCCAAGTCGATCGTTTCCCACCAGTGTTTGCCGATTTATTTGATTTAATTGTTGAAACGGTTCTGATTTAATTGCTGAAAACCATTATTTGAATATGATTTCTAATTAATAATCTACTAGCTACCCGGCTTCGCTTGGTTCCACTTTGACGATCTCTTCCGTTTTAGCACGGATATAATTAAAGTAACTTGAAGTAAAAATGTAGTAGTGAGAATACCGTTGAACCTTAAAAAAAATTTCATTTGATTTTTTATTAAAATTATTTGAATCGAAAAAAATATATATTTAACGACCGACCAATCACACACGTCTTTGACCAATCCAGCCAATCAGAAACGACTAGATGTCGCTCAGGGGTAAAAATTAACATTCAATTACATTCACAAAAAAAATTGAAAACGAAAACAATTATAAAATAAATTAATTACTATAGAACAAAAATTATAATATGTACATACATACATGTGTTCATTTCTTCAGGGAATTCTAAGCCTATTCTAAGCTCAACAATGTGTTACAATCTTAAAAGCTATCTCAAACATATTCAGAACATTTACAAAATACCAACATGTTCATATAAGTATGTACTAATACATTTTTTAAACCATGAAAATTTTATCAAGGGTCAATCCACATACATACATAGATATGAATTAATCAGCATCTCATGATCTTATATATTATTACTTACTTTATATATTATATTTATAAAATTTCAATATCTTTACACAGAAATGCATTTTCACCACATCACATAACACCGATTGAGATCCATCGAACATTATTTTGAGCTTTCACCAAAAGTGCATCGCATAGTAGTATACATATGTAGGTACGCGTGTAGACTACGAATTATTCGGTCGACGGTCTGGGTACATACATACATATGACATTTTTTTATTATCATTCTTTCGCGACATCCGTACCGGGGGCGAGATAATCCTTAAATCCATATTTGGCAGAAGAAGAGAGAGAGAAAGTGAGTGGGAGGTGGAGGAGCAGGAGAAGGAGGAGGAGGAAACTCAGAGTGTGGGAAAAAAATAGTCCTAACGCCCTTTTATTCGGTGGCACCTCTTTGGAGCGAGCAACACGCACACAATAACGCGAAAATATGAAATATGGAAGGTTTGAATGGAAAAATGACAGCCCAAAAACAACTCGCCGTGTTTACGTCTTTTTTCGCAAAATGTCAAAAGCTCCGAGTAAATAAAGCATAGGACCAGTTCAGGTGGTGCAAAAGCTCCTTTCACTTTTTCAACCCACCCCCCGCCTGCCCCGAAACCTCCCTCTTATAATATACACCTGTTTGGATATTTTATTTCATTTCACTCTCTTTTCGTCGCGTCGCGCTCTCTCTCCGCGATACGCGATTTAATGAAAAATTTTCGACGATTGCTCGCCAAATTAAAAAAAAACTAAACCGTCACAAACGGGCGAGTTTTGTTGCGCGACGAACGCTTTATTTTTATTTATAGACGTATTTATACACCGACGCAAGTAAATAAATTCAAGTCCGGAGAAAATCAATGAATCAGAGCAGGAATTTTCTCATGTGGAAAAAATGTTTCGATGAATTTTACATTAGGATAGATAGAGCAAGGTTGTGTTTCGCGTCCAACTGTAACGCTTCCGCGTAGATATATATCTTTATGTTCTATATATGTATGTATGTATGTATGTACGTGGATATGTATTTATTTTATAAATCACATTTAGAAAGTGTCATTCCTTTCTCACACGTTGAAATAGTGAGATAAATCTTTACGTTTACACATCGCACAGAACTAAAATATATGGAGAATTCCTAAATAATACATTTGAAACGTATAATCAAATCAAAACAAAACATGAAAAGAGCCTAAATGTGGTAAAATATTTCAGCTTTTATATATATGTATTTTTCATCTTCTGCTATACAAAAACTAATTTTTAGAACTTATTTGTAACTAACAAATACTATTTAGAACTCTCGTGTTAAAAAATATGCATATTACATTTATTGAAAGGGTACACAGAATAAATTCAAAAATGGAAAAAATTTCGAACTTAACTCATATATGATTTGAGATTGAAAAAAAGAACATATCTCTCTACTTTGGGACGAGAAAAGTAAGAGGCGATCTAATTGAATTTCACAAAATTATAAATAGCCACTATACTTTTCCTTTGACGATTTTTTGTGAGATCACACTCAAAGACTGCAAAAATATATTTTTTAAATAAAATTAATTCAAATAGAGTGTTTAAAATATAAAATTGTCTACCGAATAAATAAGTAACTTTAAGTAACGTAGTCTCTTAAAAACACTTTTTTTTTTTATTTCATTTCCACTCATTTTATTTAATATTATATTAGTTTTTTTATATTTAATATTATTATTATTGGCAAAAGCCTAAACTAAACTAAAAAAAAGGCCATCGGCTTTGCAAATAAAGCAAATATTTAATACTATCTCAAGGTACTGAAAATTTTTCAGAAACATATGTATATATTTTTTTACTTTTACAACATACATACATACATTTACCCACTCAAGCAACGATGCGCAATTATGTTAGTATAATAATAAAATATCGTTTTCAGATATTGCAAAAATGCATTTTTTATATTCGTAAAAAAATTGATTCCAAATTAAATAAATATTACTAGACGAAGAACGTCACGATTCAATTTAAGATAAAATTTTTTATTGTAAATATTGTTTTTCAATGTATGTATGTATATTAATACCAAAACTGAAGCTGATTTTTTTATTTATTTTTCAGATAAACATCACTTTTGATTTGTGCGAAAATACATTAGCTGGTTGTAAAATACCATTAAAAAATCTAATGAATGAAAAATATTTTCATACAAAAAAGGGTGCGTATCTGCGATGAAGAGGGGAAAAATGAGCGGAAAGGATCGAAAAGGTTAAAAGCGTTAGAGCAAGAAGTTACTCAAAATAATTAATAGGTGGAGGGCGAGCATTGTCGCACTTCCATAAAAAAATTCTAAAGAGGGAAGGGAGGGAGAGTGGTGGTGCCAAAAAAAAAGGCGAGCGCAATTTGTCTTGATTAAGTTTGCGGCATTCACAGGTGTTCTTCATTTCAATTATCGGACGTCGGGGGCGGCGGTAGTGTAGCAAATTGGAGTATTTATTATGAGAAAAAGTCTAGCAGGGGTGTGAGAATCTGGAGGGAGGGACAGGAAAAGGAAACGAAAGGGGTTTTCGCGCCGTCGGCCCGGAAAAAGGTAAAATTCGGGGGATTTGTTCCGTCGCGCTCGGGTTAAATTCATATTTGTATAGCGGAAGATCTTTGCAAAAAAAAAAACAAATAAAAATATTTAAAAAAAATTAAACTACATATACACAGTGTATTTTTTTTACGTCTGTGGGTGTTTTGTTATCGAATTATTTCGGTATGCTTTTCATTTTAACGGATTACGCAAATGTGACGTGTATAATACGGTCGGTGGATTTCACCATATATATGTACTTATAATATACACTTATACATATTAAAAATATATGTATATCTGATACGAAACAATCATTCACATTTGTTTTCAGAATTATACAATTGAATATCAGATTTGAGTTTGAATTTACGAATTCCACATTAGAATAGTCAATCAATCAAATATGAATGATCTTTGATGAATTTGTATGAACGGCCTTTTTGTTTCGTCGAAAGTCGAATTTATATTTTACAATTTTACTGATTGATTAAATTAGTGTTTTATTATTGCTATGAGTTATGTATATACCTATGTATATTATGCGAAACATACTCAAAGCTACAATAAACAGCCAATTAAATTTAATGCAATATCATTTTGTATTACATTTATAGTACTATTTTCGAACACAATATATATACAATAACAAATTTTCAAAATCATAAAACCAATTCGAAGAAAGCGTTATATTATCGAAAAAAATCTATATAAAATCAATCAACGTTCACTTAAAAGACATGAATAGAAATAAAAATAATAATACCTATTGAGTGGTTCCAAATTTTATATTATACAATTCGATTTATTACAAGATATATGTACATATTTTTACTAAAAAAAAAATGGCATATAAAAAAACTTATATATGCAGGTTTTTTTTAAATAAAATTCCATTGTTTTTTTTTTTCTTGGAAGTACATGTAATCGTTTTATTTCCACTTAACGAAATATCAATCCTATATGTCGAAATTATTTCTAAAAATGATTTGAATACAAACAATAACAATACCTGATTGGAATCGGGATAAAAAAGACGGCAGGATCAAATTTTCAATACACAAAACACTAAATCACTAAACACTGCACATACACTCACTGTTAATACTTCACAACTACATACAAATTAAAAACAAAATATAATTAATAATATAATTTTTTGAATTTATTCAAATGTACTAATTAATAACACCTTGAGACATAAACAGCAATGCATCGATCAAACGAATTTGCATAATCTACTGACATTCCTGCATAACAATACGTCTGCAATCAAATCTCTCAATGCTAAATGATCTGATAACAATATCAGGGATAGACACAACATCCAGGAAACGATGGCTGGAGGATATTAGCACTGTCGACGAATTGCGATCGAAATAATCGATGTTATCTAAACCTCGGTCAATGATGGAGGCGGTCGGGGGGCGCAGGGCTCGAAGGGTTCGATCCATCAGTGTCGTCGACAGGGCCGTGCCGAACCGGGGGTATCAAGGGGTATGGGGGTAAGTTACGCTTCGGTGGCGGGTCCGGACCGGACGATAACCGGACACCCGGACATTCAGATACGACGAAGGAGAGTGTCCTCTCCGCTCGGATAGATTTCTCAAATGCGCTATCAGGTGTTAAAAAGGACTATGTACATATGTGTGTGTGTAATTTTGGCAATGTATTTGTGAAATTTAAAATATGCATTTGCGAGAACTACGAATATATAACCTAATAACTTTCATTCTTGTAGTTTAATCTCTTGTTCAATATTGAGTCAGATGCCCAGGATCTTAAGCAAAATTCTAACTCACCGTTACTGCACGCCATGGTTTTCTTTACATATGTAGTTTTGAAACTAACAAAACTATTTTGTTAATTTCAATATCAATGTCTAAAGGACCAATTATTGTGCATGAAAGACACCCCGGCTTCTTTACATACATATATGAGATTATCTTTTGTATGAAGAGAACAAAAATGATAGATAAATTCCCATAATAATGTTGACTCACATATTTTTCAGAAAAATTTTCAGTACCTTGAGATAGTATTTGATATTTACTTTGATTTATTTAAATATATTTAGAAAAGGTAGCAAAGCCGACGGCCCAAGGTTTTTGCTAATTATAATAATAAAAAAATATAAAGAAAACTAAAATAAGATTAAATATGTAAAATGAGTGGAAATGAAATAAAATAAAGTAAAAAATGTCCTTTTTATTACTTACCACGTTTCACATGGCTTTCGTGTTAGTGGTCATTTTTATCTCTTATCCGATCGTTTTCAAACTTTGTCATATTGCTCATTTTGGTCATTAATATACGTTAATGTATCGTCTGCCATTACGTTGGAGATAAAATATCGTATCCAATGCGTATGAAATATCCAGAATCTCGGATACGGTGACGTCTATGACGGTACGTAAGGCTACCATAATCTATCTTCAACCTTTTCGCCTTGATATGCTCATTTCAGATTTTAATCGTTTAAACGCCTATAATTCACTTTATATTTTATAAAATTTGCTCTATAGGTTCTCGTTATCACTAATAATTAAATATTTATAGTTTTAACTCTCATATGTATATATAAATTTCATATTTGGCGTCTAGCTTCATGTAATGTAATACATGATATATATTGATTTTTGGCCAAATATGTCAAATCTGACATTTCACGGCTAAAAGTATATCTCTTCACGGAGTTTTATCTGCGAGATAAGTATTCAATAAGAAGTTATGTTGTATCTAATTGTTAATATGATTTACAATAAGCTTACATACATTTAGTTTTTTACAATAAGCTTACATACATACATCACATACAATTATTTTTAGTTATCAGCTGATTTTTTAAAAGGCTAAGTTACTAAAAGTTACTTATTTATTTGGTAGACTATTATATATTTAAAACACTATTTGAATTGATTTTATTTAAAAACATATTTTTGGAGTCTTTGAGTTGTGTTCTCACAAATAATCGTCAAAGGACAATTGTAGTGGCTATTTATAATTTTGTGAAATTTAATTATGTAAATCGCCTCTCATTTATCCCGTTCCAAAGTAGTATTCATTATTTTATTTCGATCTCAAATCATATATGAGTTAAGTTTGAAATTTTTTCCATTTTTAAAATTCTTCTGTCAGTCTTTTCAATAAATATAATATCTTTTTTAGCACGACAGTTCTAAATAGTATATTTTAGTTTCAATTTAGGTCTAAAAATTCGTTTTTGTATAGCAGAAGGTCTCCTACATATTATTATTCTTCTTTGTTTTGAAGTATTGTAAACATATCTAATGAACAATAAAGAGCATCTTAAAATCAAATTAAATCACTATTTTTGTTTAAGACATTAGTCTCTACAAGATTTTTAACAATATAAGAACTTGAAGCATATCATGTAATGATGAAAAAAGTTGGCTTATCGCATTTTGAAGTGCAGTTGAAATCATAACCGTTCGTGCTAATTTTTCCGACTCGCTCTTGAAAGAAAACATAGCAATTCATTTCAGATAAGGGAAACACCATCACGTGACTCTCCATGAATATATTTATATATATGGAAGGACGAAGGGAAGAATGGAGTCTCTCTCGTGAAGTGGGAAAAGCTCGAGACGAGATATGGCACGCTAACGATCCGAAACGTATTAAAGTTTACGATCGAATTTTTGCAGAAAGCGTTTTGCCTTTACATGTATAATATTAGAAACGGTTATAGGTGCCCCACAGGAATATTATATAAATATAGATTATCAATTAACGATTCGGGACCATTTCGACGCTCATTTGAAAATCATTACGTTTTATACAGGTATAATCATAATTAAATTTGAACGCCTCGCGCGGTTTTTAATAACAACGCTTTTAAAGATCGGTCTCCGGAACACTGAAACATTTTTCCACTCGATGAAGAGTATATAAAATTGATTTTGTTTTATCATAATGCTCAATATGGGTACGATTATATTCACATATATAACGCGGTACCACATATAAGATGTGGAATGTAAGTATATTGATATATGGTGCAAATGTATTTTCCTTGAAATTAATATACAACTGAATCCACGTATTACTTAAATGCGCAGAATATCTTCGCAGATTGTTTTTCAAATGCCCGCAAAGATACAAAGCACAGTGTGTGTGCGAAATGTACTCGAATACATCACATTTACTTTGTGTTTTCGAAGTGGATTTCGAAACGTAACCGCCGGAGGCTGAGAACGTCTATTGGCACATTGGAAAACAGTTGTAGTCAGCATTTTCAACTTAAAACCCCACTATTTCCACAGCGGGAAAACCTATTTAGACTTTTATTTAACACTCGACAATAATATTCCACTAGAGGGAACGAATACCTACGTTAGTTTTGAAATCGATTTCGACGTATCTACTCTATGTGGATAGAATATTCTACTCCAATTTTGTTTCAGAGTCATTACGATCTCAGAATAAGACTGAAAATTCCAAGCGTGCTTAAGCAACTAGATTGGTTTGAATTTTTTTTTTTAATTATTCTTACTACACTTTTCGATCCTAAAGATCTATTGATATGAGTTTCAACTTTGGGATTTCAAATTAAAACTTATTTATTTAGCCAGCAGTATGGGTCGGTGGTTTCGTTTACGTATAGCACAGAGAGGTTGCCAGGTTCGATCCCGTGTTAATCTTTAATACTGCTGGTATACTTGACTATTTGTGACTCCAAGCCGTTCGTTTCCTATCACAGTTTGCCAATTTATCTGATTTCATTGTTGAAACGGTTCCTCCATCAAATTGGCAAAAATCATCCTACCCGCAGTCACAAATATCTGAATTTGATTTATATGCAATATGTAAAAATGTATGTACGAGTCTACATCCATTGATGTCTCTATGGATTAATTCAATAATTAATTAATTGTAAATTTAGTGTTCTCAGCCTCTTGAAATACAGCGATATATGCAATAAAAATTCTGCATTTTTTGTAATTACATAATTATCTAGGAAGGCGCATTGGGGTCTACCTGTTAGACCTTCCAGTATTAATAAAAAAATAATTTACCTACCATATTCATCTTCCTTATTAACTTTCGAACTGTTGCATAGATAGGCTACTAATAACGCAAATATAAACAAAACCATGTCATATTTTGACCGAAAAAATTATATATAATACATACTTATTATATTAAATCGTTATGTCAACTCAATAAAATTGATTTAAAATATTAAATAATTTAATCGGTTGATCATACATACGATCCTCGTTTATATCATGAAATTTAATATATGTAAGTTTAAGCACACGATTGCGTCACGTAAAAAATCAACTTTGTCGCGAAGACACGTGTGCGAATACCTCAAAGCAGCACGTACTCTTCCTCGCTAATATTAGCGCGAATTACACGGAAGTCTCGCGAGCCGTGGAGTTGAAAGGAAGTGGTTTTGAAAGACAGATACCTTTGTGATAACGTTCCATGGCTGAGGGGCAACCTTTGCCTTTGTTGATGCGAGCTTTATGAACCCGCCCAGCATCCCCCGGACGAAGATGGGGAAAATTCGCTGAAAACTGCTCTATGGCGTGTTATTAGAGGAAATTCCTGAAATATTGCTTCGCGGAAAAGATGCCTCGCGCTTTGTGTGTGCGCTACAACGTGTAATCAATCAGTTTCATATGATTAAGCTGCTTTCGCCGCATTATTACTAAGTGACGGTTAGTCGGCGGATGCAAATGCAAAATGCCTGTAATCTTGTAAAACTTTATGAATAAATACTACCGTATATATATATCCATAGTTGGTACTACTGGATTTTCAATCTAGATGAATTTTCAGCGGAATTTCCCTCAGAGATATCAACGCATGATTTTTAAAACCTACGTTTTATTACGAAAAATTATATGTTATTTTCTCGTATGATATGATATATCTTGGTAGATTGTTTTTCGGACAAGATACAATAAAAAAAACTACCATCAAGATTACAAACATAAGATATTATCTGAATTTTTATTATGCAAATATATTTCAGGAATATTGATTGGGTAATTTCAATTCTAACCATTTTCAGGTTGATAAAATATCGAAATTTATATTTCCATTTAAAAAGGTATTTACTTTGGTTTCTTATGAACATATAAAACAAGTATATGAATGTATTTATAAGTATTTTATACCACCTATACACATATACAATTTTTACACATTTCAGTTGTGAATTTTCAATTAAGTACTTTTATAAATTTAAGTTCAAGCTTTTTTATTTTATTTAAAAACTTTTTCGTTGAAAAAAGCTTATTCGTTAAGCTTACACAAAAACAAAATGAGTACATTTTCAAATGAAAACTTTTCCCACAAACATCACTTGCTTTATTTTTTCTAAAAAAAATAGTTTTATATCATTTTAAAATGATAATAATTGTATAACACGTTCAGTTATTCAAAAAGTTTTTAAATGTTTCATATTATTATAAAAACTTATTAATTTTGAAAATATATAAACATTATAATAAGCCAGGACATACATACGTTCCTAAATAGCAATCGATCAATAATTCTTATATTTCGAATGAAATATTATAATACGGGTAATAAAATTGAGTTTTTGTACACCTTGCGCAGCTTATCCGAAAATCGTACCACCATTTGTAACTTACGATCGTCCCTAACCGAAAATATAAAGTAAAAATGACAAATTCGGGTAGGCAGAATCTGAGTTACGAACGCGAACGTCAACTTAAAAAAATTTATAAACGATAAATCTGCGGATTTCGAGGGAAAAGTGCGAACGGATTGCTTCGACGCGTTTTCCACGCTTTCGCAGTCGCTTCGAAAACATCTCAATTCGTATTTTATGTAGCAAATTAGGGGTAATTTTCTTTTAATACCTTTTTCATCCCCTTCTCGCTGTTATTTCGGACCCCACCTCTAGTTTTCCCTTTCCGCGGCTGTTTTTCCTTTAATAAAATATATTCGAATTTCGTTCGGCGATATTGTAGCCAGTCATGCGATATTGCGGTAAGTTTTGTTGAAAAACGAATTAACCAACACTTTTCACATTCGATAGCCGCTAGTGACGATATTTTCTTTTCTACCTGCTGTGGAAAAAGAGGAAAATTTGCTATCGTTACGGATAATCGAATACTCAATATTTCAACGCACGTACCCGCGCTTAAAGATAGCGTATACAGAGCGTAACAAAAACAGGTCAATATTACTCTAAGGAATACCTGTATTTTACAAAGTAAATATCTGTAGAGCTTACTTGCATAAGATATTCAAAATATATACATTTAACATTTTAAAGAATAATAATTATATATATACACATGTATACATATATAAAAATAAACAATGTATTAATATATAAAATTTATTAATGTGTTATGAATTGTTCTGTTAGTAGAAAATTAATGCAACGTTTAATTAAAAAAAACACCACCTTCAAAATTTAAATTTTATTTAATAACAGAATAGGCTCTTTGCTGGAAAGGTTCATTAGTTTTTTTTTTGTAGGAAAAGGTTTTCCACCCGTTCCGGTACAAATATGATTTTGTTACGACACAAGAGCGTATTTCTCCGTGATTAATTCTCGAGCGCGAAAAGCGCGCCAAATTTATGCGAGGATCGTAAACACTTAAGGTAGATTAAAAGAAGCGAAAACGAAAGGAATATAAAAAAATAGCTCCCCAAGAAAAAGTGAGAAAATGGAAAATTCCTCGAACATCCCGTCCCCTCGTGGAGAAAGGCGTGCCTAATTTTTATGTGCAATTAAAAGCCGACTTTGATGCACTCTATTAAAATGTGTCCATTAATTCTCGTCGACCGCAAACTGGAGAAGGTACGAGAGGGTGGTCCAACTTGGAGGCATTTTATTTTAATTTCCCACCACAGCATCTGGATAAAGTTTACTCACCCTAATAGCCAAACATTTCACTCGTGTAATAAGTAAAAAGTTTATAGTCATTTTCAATATTATACGTAGTATAGATTTGATCAAAAATTCACCGAGATCTCATATAAAACATCAAAGATAAATACAGGAATATCCTTTTAGCAATAAATATTATCATCCCTTAAAATTATACACTTGTTTTTTCCACGAAGTGATAGATATTACAATTGTTTCAAATCATTTAAAAGAATTGGATTTTAAGGGTATATAACATACTAAATCAATTTTAATCAAGTCTGCTTGCTATTGATAATACCAAGTTCATGAAATTAATAATAATTGCGATTATTATTTTTTAACCAAACCTTGTTTTTATTTTATTTTATTTTTAATTTATACCAGAAAGGCCTTTCTGGAGTATTAAATAAAATTCCTTCTATTTTATCGAGGTAAGCCAGTTATCAATAGAATTTTTGTTATTAATCCACAAGAATAGTCGAAATATAATTTTTCTAAGTGGAATTTTATTTAATTCTCATATAAAGACAATTTAATATATTATCCCTATCAATTCAATTCAGATTCATGTAAATACGAGCAAATAATAGTACGAACTTTTAGCTCACAGTTTTACCGATTTAAAATTCAGCATACTTCCAATTAACCCTTTTAAACGAAAATAGTGTGGCCAGAACAATATTCCAATAAACATGTTTCAGTAGAAAGTACTCAATATAAAATAGTATTAACAATGGAAAAAAATCCCAAGTGAAAATACGTACTTTTGACTTTTGATTTGAACTGGACGACTAATTAGAGAGATTTTAAAGTTGAAATGTAATACAAATGAAAGATAAAATACCCGACTAAAGATTCTAATATTCGTTTTGAACATAAAATTAACAGATATTGAGACATCGACCGAACAACACTAAGATATAGAAAAATCACGCGATTTATAAAACACATATATCTCCGAATCTCGAGCCAATCAACATTTTTTATTACCAGATTCGTGTTCACTGGACATAGATCTATAAGAAAAATTATATCTCGCCTCTGAACCAAATAAAAATCGTCATTTGTTGAACAGTGTAATTGATAATACAATATGACGATCGTTATTTTGTATCATATAAAATAATTTGTATGGTTAAATAACAAGTTAAGGTCCGAAACATAATAATTATACAATTTATATGTTAATAAAAATAAATTAAATTACATCAAAATTATTTCGCTAGGATATCATCACTTTGGGGTCGGAAAATTGCTATGGAAATTCGACTATTCATAATTATTTTTCATTCTGGAATAATCTCCCGGAAGATTTGACGAGGATTCGAGTCGGTTCGATATCATCACGCCATAATCCACTTTATTGGGGTATGCAGTGGTTTAACGTTTGATTGCCGGGTCGGCCTTCATTAAGACTGGAATCGTTAAACCGGTTAACAGCCCTGGACATGATACGCATTAGTTAACGTAGAGCTTTTTCCACGATCAAATTTACTATATCGGAGTCATTTGAACTGAACAATTACGAATACACACACGTCCAATATATGACGATACCGTTAAAAATAAAAAGTGAAACAATATAACCGAGTTGAATTTTTAAGTGCAATTAATTCGCGACGAATTGAAAATAAACGACACACATAAAGATCATGTCTACGTTCAACGCGTGCCTATCCTTAGTTTATGGGGGGTCTATAAAAGTTTACGTTCAAAAATTTAGTGTTCCGGTATAAAAGTCCGACAAAAAGAGCGCTTTCGAAGGCTTTAATTCTACGTTACAATATCGTCAGTTTTGTCGAAATAATATGAAGGCCCGAAATTATATCATAATAAATATCTGTAGCGGTATGTTTGTAGGTGGGGCAACATCTTTTACGATGGTATTTTATTTTACACTGACGATAAAAGTTAAAGACTCTAAGAAAAATATTGCCTTAACACTCGAGATCAATCTGGAGAAAATCTAGTGTGAAAAACAAAGTTTTTTATTTATTTTAATTTTAATTGAATATTTTTTTTTAATATTTACTTCTTATTTTAATCTATCATCATCATTCACTTACTGCTAGATACAGGCTTCTCAATAACGTTTCCATTCGTTTCTTTTGCGCCCATTCATTTATTCTACTCATCTTCCTTGTGGTCTCCATTTCACCCTATTACATTCTCTCGGGGACCATTCTAACACTTCTTTTATCCACCATTCATCCAGTCTTTTAGCCACGTTGCCCGTCCATTGTTAAATTTAATCTCTTCACTATATTAACTACCATGGTCTATATTTCTTCGTTGTTCCGAGCATACAGAGTTCCAAACTTCTTTGAATGCATATATATTTTTATATATATATATATATATATATATATATATATATATATATATATATATATATATATATATATATATATATATATATATATATATATATATATATATATATATATATATATATATATATATATATATATATATATATATATATATATATATATATATATATATATATATATATATATATATATATATATATATATATATATATATATATATATATATATATTTTTATATATATATATAAAAATACGTATTTATTTATAAGGACAATATTAATTTTACTTAAACAACATCGAACATAAAATGTATATATCCATTCATTAATATAATAGAAAAGTTCGAGCTATTGTGAAAATTTCATACCAATAAAACAACAGATAATTTAATATAAATATTTACAAACATATGTATGTACTTCTATTTCATCAACAGGGGAGTCAAATTTTATATATTTGTACTAATTTAAAGTTGGGAAGACATTTTTCTCATTAATCATTTATTTTGTTATACGAGTATGGAATCTCGTATATATTAATAAGCACAATTTTATGTATAAGATATTTTTGTTTATTGTTTGAAGCTTTTTGCTTTACTTACGTTATATTAAATATTTTTTATGTATTACATACATAGATATATGTATATTTCTTCTGCACGTATTTTTATTGCGTAAACGACTTTTGTGTAGTGCTATTTTTTTACAATTATAATTCATTTTGATCGTGCGATAAATTCAAAACTTTCCTTAAACTCACTTTCGCCCAGAAAAAGATATCATTGCAAACAAAGCCAAAATAAATAATAAGGAAAAAAAGTATAGAGAAAGTTTCGTCGTCCCAGCGTTTATTGTCGCGGCACAGACAATAAAGAAAACATCACTTGAAAATTTTGCATCATAACTGTTAAGACAAACAAAGAAAACCTTTTGACTCTTTCGGGAAATTTTAAAGGAAAGAAAAGACATAAAAAGGCATCCCACTAAAACGGCAACCCTTCCTGGCTCATTTTTCTTTCACCTCAGTGGTTTTTTCGACTCTTTATCTCCGTTACCGCACCCCGAGTACTATTTTGCATAAAGTGTATACACATATATATTCATATTTACCGTAAGCGAAAATAATAACACTCCGCCTCGTAGATTTTTCCATTTAAAACTACAGTGGAAAATTACCGACCACGTTTCTATTTTTTTTTCTTCTTTTAGTTTATGACGCGACGAAAACGTTTTGTTTTTACTGCAAACGTATACGATATGTTAATTTATGATATGAAAATAAATCAAGGTACACTCGACACGTGACAAGTGTCGTTAGTCGTTAAAGAAGGACGCTATTCGGCGTCGCTTTTCACTGGAAAATGCTAATCATTCGGAGCTCAAAGCGAAAAGTGTAGAACGTGACCGTTGTTAAATGGTCATTCGTATATACTTCACGTCAAACTCATAAATATTCAACTGCGAAATCTAACGGCCGACTAAATGATGCATAATTATAACGCAATAAAAAAATATGTAAAAAGTAAAAACATATTTTTCAAATAATAAAACGTCGATCTGGCGTATTTTAACGCAATTAAGGTGATAACACGGTCAGGTAATGAAGGGCTGGCGGAAAATTCAATTTTCTTAGAAAGCGTCCACTTTTTTTGTACGTCTTATAACGAAGAATTTTTCAGCGAGCATAGGAAAATTTGTAACGCAATTAAACTACTATAGGAAAAAACTCGATGTGAAAAAGTAAAAAAATTCAATTTACAAGCAAAATTTTCTCATACAATCAATGTTTCATGTAATAAAACATTAATACGTTTTATATAGGCAACATATAATATATTAAAAATTCAACTTTTTATTGTTTGAGATATTAATATCCGACACTATTTATTTTAAATATTGCCTTATATGAAAGATTTAAAATTATGTAATATAAAAAGAAAAATTCCTTACTTATCTTACTTATTTTTTTATCATATACATATATACATAGATTGCATTTATGTTTAGCACCGTGAGGTTACCGGATTTGATCCCGTGCTAATCATTAGTGCTGTTGGTCAGACTCGGATATTTGTGACTTCGTTTTTCTTATCAGAGTTTTCCAATTTATTTGATTTCATTGTTGAAACGGTTCCTCCACCAAATTAGCAAGAACCAACTTACCCGCTTTGTCATAAATTTGATTTATGTACAATATCTAAAAATGTATGTACAAGTCTATATTCATAGATGTCTCTATGGATTAATTAATTGTTAATATAGTGTTCTTTAGTCTCTCGAAATACAGCGATTTATGTAATAAAAATGCCACAATGTTTGTAATTAATTGTCTAGGAAGGCGCATTTGGGTGTACCTGTTAGGACTTCCCGGTTTATATCTATGTAAAAATAAATAAAATAGAATAAGGACGTACAATAATTTTTTTTTACTAAATAAAACATCTAAAAAGTCACACGATAATATACATTTAGTCTTAAAAAGTCACACGATATTATCCAACAGTGTTGGAAATGCAGGAAAAGTGGACTCGGAAAAGTCGAGTTTCGCATTGGAAGCAATTTGATGTCACTTTCGTTATTTCATTCTTAGACTGACGTATTCTTTTACTAGGTGGAAAAACGTGCCACTGGGAAAATACACTCGGCCAAAAGAGGTACGAGAGATTTTCACCCCACTTATTCCAGAGAGACCGTTATATCCAGGTGAGCTTATTATTTCAGAATTCGTTAATATTACCACACTAATACAGTGTCGAATGTTGGATGATTCCAATAAAACGAACCGAATGATTGTAACAACAAAGAAATTCACCATGCAATAGCATATTATCATATGTTTCAAATTACAAGAATAATTTCCTCATTGGCCTTGACTCAAGGACTTTAGGGGTGGAAAAATATTCCGAATACGTTCAAAGTTATTACTCGACTGTGTGAGAGTATGTATGTATGTAGATACATTATTATCACTTGTTCTTTTCATATAACGTTCTCCTCATGCGCCTCTCTCGTAAAAGCTCACTTATTTTCCCTTTGATTTAATATTCGTGCGAATTTCATCCGACGGCGGCGTTATTTTCATTTTTTTCTATTTTAATATTCAGCGAAGAAAAAAGTGTGTTTCGTGTAAAATTCTCACGTTTTCTTTTGTTCGGCAAGTGAACGAACGTCGTCTCTCGCCGTATTAAGAACGAGTAGAACGCGGAAAAGCTTAGTGAAATAGAGCTTTCAAAACGTGGACGGAATTATTATAATATCGCGTATCGAATGTCAAATTTGAATACGCAAATTACAATCTGGAAGATTATAACCTTTCTTGTTTTTTCTTTATGTTAATTTGTATATATTCGCAAAGAAGACATAAAATACTAAACTTGCTATACATTTTGTATGCTTACATTTGTATGCAAGAACGTTAAAATTTACCTTTGTTTAATGACTAAAAGCATTTTATAAAACAAAATTTATTTCTATGTGAAAATTGTATTCTTAATGCCATATAATTTCCCTTGTAAGTACTTGGCGTTTTGACATATGTATCTCAAAGGTTTTGACAGCTTAATTTTTATCAGAGACCTGGTGAGTCATTTTAAGATAGCTTATACATAACTGTTAGCACTTAAACCAAAAGTTCGTATATGAACAAACTAGTATTCTCTTGAACAATCTTAAATAAACACGTGAACTATATCATATATGTTTGCACACCTTAGATTCGAAATTCGAAAAAAATAGTATTCGAAAAAAGCCACGATTTTGATGTACTTGAATTATTGTGTATTTTTAAAATAAAATGATTTCTCAAGATAAAAACTTGCCACACTGTGATAGATAACGAGTGACCAGGAATTATATCTCCAAATAATGCAGGATCTTATCATATTTTTTGTCTTCCTCATCAAAACCTCTATAATTTGAATTACGTCATCTATATATGTATGTATATAAAATTGAATGTCTGTTTGTGTGTGTGTCTCGAATACACTCCTAAGCCACTGAACCGATTACGATGGAACTTTCAGGATTTGTTGTATGCATGTCCGGGAAGATTGCTGTAAAAAAAACCTCTCAATAATAATATTCGTAATTACGATTTTACCGATGCGAAACTTTGAAATGTAAAATGTGTTCGTTAGTAACCACGTTACCAGTTGGTTTATGACGACACGGCTTTGAAGAGACGTTATTTGAGCTCCAACCATCACTTGAAATGGGAACGGGAACGGGAACGAGAACGGTAACGGGAATTGCATTCCTTATTCTGGCATTGCAATGCATGCCGGGTTGAGCTAGTTATATGTATATAAAAAAATAACATTCGTTTCTCATTGGCTATAAATTTAATAACAACAATATGAGTGACCTAAAAATATATATGAGAGATAATGAGAACCTATAAAGCAAATTCAATAAAATATAGAGTAAAAAAAGAAAACTTTATAGGCGTTTAAACAATTAAAATCTGACATGGCCAGATGACGGCGAAAAGTAAGAAGAGGAAGAACGTGTCCAATACGATATTTTTTCACCATCGTAATGGCGGATGACACTTCCACTTAAATTGATGACCAAACCGAGCAAAATGGCAAAGTATGAAAACGATCGGATAACAGCCAAAATTTTTCTTGACTAGTAATCGTAAGTGAAAGTAAGAAAAGGTTAGTAAAAAAAACAAATCAATGTTTACCATTAGATTAGCCATGTTTCAGGGTTTATATTACAAATACCGAGCGAAGCCGGGTAAAACCACTGGATGCGGTGCATCCGCTCTAAAATCGCCAGACAAATTGAACGACAGATTAACGGACGGCTGCTTTAAATGCAATTCTAGTCTTCTCGAAAGATAGATTGCTCATCAGATGACGGAAAATGAAGTTGGATCTTTCAAAAGATCCAACTCAATTTTAATAATTACCATTTTAATAATTGCATCTGTGCATATCGAAAGGTTACCCGTCATCTGATGTGCAATCTATCATTCGAGAAATCGAGAATTACGTTTAAAGCTGCCGTTCTGTTAATCTGTCGTTCGTTTATCTGGCGATTTTAGAGCGGATGCACCAAACCCAAAACCACTAGTGTTTAATGTTTTGCGAAATATTTCTCGAAATGAAGAAAAGTGGACAAATGCCACATTCAAATATAACAGCCCATATAATAACTTAAAATCAGTTTAACCATAAAATTTAACGCAATTTATTTTACTTGATCAATTCTCATGCATTTCCCTAAATTAAACGATTCAAACAACTCGTCTCTATTCAATGAAAATGCAAAATCCACTGAATTCAAAAGGGCCGCATACATAATAGGGTACCGCACGGTTTCGAGCATTTTCAACTGTAACCCAGTATCCCGTCACAGGTTTCCTCGAGTCTAGTGGTGCAAGTGCAAGCTGCAATTATCATGCATAAGTTGAGACTATTTCCTGTTATTATGCGCATAAGACACCGTCGTTGCATCGGGAATTCGCAAAGCTCGCGTTTCCTCTCGCCTTGGGAGCTTTGAAATTTTAACCGAGAGTAAAAGCAGCATCCCGCGTCTTTTACACCGCTCGTGAATTTTTAACCGTGCAGTTAAATTTGACGCCAATACGATCCTTTTGTTAGAATTTATTTAATGACACCTCTTTACGTATATGTAAGTGTCGATATACTTGTTTCTAGACGATTACGACGACAATTCGATTGCCGATCGCTTGAATGAAATTGCGTTTTGTTCAATTGAGGCGCAACTGTTGGAAACATTTAAGCGAATTGGATGTTAAGTAATACATATGTTATGTATGTATGTTCATTCAATTTAATTTAGATTTTATTTATATATTCCGAACTTGAAAATACGCTACACATTAATTTAGGAACAGTCATAATCATCGGTCGAATCGCTTAATCCCTCGACATACATAAATCTCAATGGAGCGAATTCGATAAAGACAAGTCGACGTTTGAATCCACGAGCTAGATTTTTTCCGCCTGGGCTTTTTCGACTTTTCCCAGTTAATATTCGGGAAAATCGTCCCAAAGGACAGATTTCCGAGTTTGACGCCGTCTTCGTGACGAACGTAAAATATCGCATAAAAAGCGAAGAAGTCGACCGAAGAACGTAGGGTAGAAAAAACGGGCTTAGATTTACTACTTAACCCATTAAGGTCAAACCATTATTTGGCTTGTGAGACTCCCTTCCTCAAAGTACAAGTGGGACTATTAAGACACTGACTCCACCTCCCACACCCTTCATGACTCTGTCTTGACAGATAAAAATGACATGTGTTCACGCAATAGAAAACATGGCTGAAAAAATTTCTAGAAGAAAATCTCAAGAACTTACTATGCACATTTATTCTACATATGTATGTAGATATACACCAGGAAGGCTTAACAAGTAATGCGCCCAATGCGCCTTCCTAGATAATTAATTACAAACATTGCAGCATTTTTATTACATAAATCAATGTATTTCGAGAGGCTGAAGAACACAAAACTAACAATTAATTAATCCATATAAACATCTATGGTTTTAAACTTGTGCATACATTTCTACATATTATACATAAATCGAATTCAGATATTTGTGACAGCGGGTAGGATGATTTTTTCCAATTTGATAGAGGAACCGTTTCAACAATGAAATCAGATAAATTGGCAAACTCTGATAAGAAACGATCGATTTGGAGTCACAAATATCCAAATCTGACCAGCAGTATAAAATATTAGTACGAGATCGAACCCAGTAGCCTCTCGGTGATAAACATAAACCCAACCACCTTGCCATACTACTGGCTATATAAATATATGTACATATATACATATATATGCATACATATGTATATGTAACCAATATACTATATAATCTCGATTCATCTATTGTGTTCAAACTTGAACTATGTATGATTTTACATTTAATTACGAACTTTATAATACCAAAGTTGTAATTTTACAAGGTGTAATCATTGTTACCAGTTTCGTATATTTTCTTAGTGAACATCATTGAAATTAACTATATTGCGCTTATTTTTAGTGCTTCATACAATATTTAATTATGTTAATATTAAACAAAAGTCACCGAGCTGAATATTATTTTTTTTAAAAAAATCTTACACTCTTCAACGATGTAAGTAACAAATTATTTTAAAAAAGTGTTCAAATAGGACATATTTGAGTTCAAATTGCATAGAACAGATCTTATTCTGCACTGAAACTATTGTTAATTATAATAATATGCATAAGGAAAATTTAAATGATGTGAGTGGCAGATTTATTACATATAAATATATATATATTTATTTTTTTAATTTAAACAACAGTTTTTATTAATGAGCTTTTGTTTGCAAATTTCTCGATCTGTGATTTTTTTGTAATTTAATGTTCTTTAATTTAAACTTTTGATTAAATAAAAAAATATTATAATTAACAATAGTTTCGTTATTGCATCAATTTTTCCGCCTTCATACAAAATTTCAAACATTACTTTGGCGCAAGCTATGAACTGACTACAAATCACCAAATCTAACCACCGAGAGGTTCCCGGATTCAAGCCTTGGGTTGACCTCGATTGAAAAGAATTTATTCGGAAGTATTTCTGTAGTACTGCTGGTCAGACTTTTTTCTCCAAGTCGATTGTTTTCAGAGATTGCATTGTTGAAACGATTACTCATGAAATTGGCAAAAAAATACTATCACTATTTAAATTTTATTTAAAAAATCATTAGCTATAAATGTACTTATGAACAAGTTTAATACCATAGGTGTCACTCAGGGGCAACCCGTAATAGCATCATGGTAAAAAAAATACTATTAAACAGCTGATTTTAAGATAGTTATTTTCTTAAAACGCCTACCACTTATATCATTATGGAATATCTGTTTTTTTTATTTAAATTATAAATTTACCTCATTTTCACCACAAACGTATTGCTAAGAAGCTTTTGTGCGACACCGATCTTGTATCATTAAGCGAGCGTCGGAAAACCCTTCGCCCCAGGGCGCTGCCAGTCGAAGAGAGAATTATGGGCGGGGGGGGGGGGGGGTCGGTCGCGTTTCATTTGAATAATTTTACATGCATAATTATTATTTTTTCGTACCCTTAGACTTTGGTAGGGGTCTCGGCCCTTTGTGGGGTCCGCAAGCGCGCTCGTGCGGAGATCGCGAAACATGTAATTTCGCAATGCAGTTGGCCGGCAAAAACGGAATTTCAAACCCTCTCATTATGCATTCCGACGGGCTTGCGACCCGAAAAACACCATACATACATGCATAATTCTCATACATTTGAATATATTCATATGTAAAAACGGTCGCAGTACAGTGTCCGTGTAGTGCAGCGCGGTTAAAGTGAGCGCATGCATTTCGGTCGAGTCTGCTATGCGCAATTATTTCGCATCTCTGTTGCATCTTTTGCATTATGGTATCATTTTTATGTGCATACCTTATAATAAAAAACGAACTAATCTTGTTTATATTTATACATATTTATCAATTACTTTATCTGTATTTATATTTACTAACTGAACCCGGCATGCGTTCCAACGCCACAATAACGCAAGCAATTCCCGTTCCCGTTCCCTATCCCGTTCCCGTTCCCGTTCTCGTTCCCGTTCCCATTTGTCGAAAAAACGCAGGTGGCGAACACGTTGGTCGAGACGCGAAAAATTATATTGAAATTATAGCGTTGCAATGACACCCATTCCCGTTTTTCCCGTTTCCGTTCCCGTTTTTTTTTCACAGTAATCTTCCCGGACATGCATACAACAAATTCTGAAAGTTCCATTGTAATCGGCTAAGTGTTTAAGAGACTATTCGAGACACACACAGACATTCATTTTTATAAATATATATCTACAATACTTTCAGACGAAAGTTTTCAATACCTCTAATTTGGCCTAAATATTCCAAAAAAATGGATCTCAATTTTGGAAAAACTCATTTAAATCATTCAATTGAACTTCCATATATAAACTAGCACAGTATCGTCAACCTTATATGTAATTTGAACAAACATTCACCTATTATTTAATTTTTCTAATTTGCCCTCTGCATCTTTTAATTTTATTTTATTTTACATAGATATATACCAGAAATTAAATCCCAATGTGCCTTCAATATAAATAATTCAGTGTGTTTTTATGTATTAGTTTTTTACTCGGGTTTCCAATTTTTCTACAAAGTATATAAAAAGCAATCTTATTCATATATGTATGTACATATGTACGTATATTAGAGTAATACTTATTCGAAGTTACTTTAAAAGTCAGTTGTACACCAAAAGTTGACAAACACTTCAAAACCTGAAACATCAAACATGTCAATTATTTTATTATATTGTGAGAATTTTTCAAAGATTTGACTTAATGTATTAATAATATTATTCCAAGGATGATTATCTTAGCAATCTTACAAATATACGTACATATTTATTTAATTTACATAGATATGTACCAGGAAGGCCCAATAGGTAGACCCTGATGCACCTTTCTAATATATAAATCTGAATTTTGAGATGCTGAAGAACATTAAATTAATTCTTCAGCATCTCAAAATTCAGATATTATCTATTAGAAAGGTGCATCAGGGTCTACATATTGGGACTTATTTGTACATAAATCAAATGAAGATATTTGTGACAGCGGCTAGGATGATTTTCGCCAATTTGATGGAGGAATCGTTTCAACAATGAAATAAGATAAATTGGCAAACTCTGATAAGAAACGATCGACTTGCAGTCACAAATATTCAAGCCTGACCAGCAGTATTAAAGATGAGCACGGGATCGAACCCGGTAACTTTTCGGTGTTAAACATAAACCCAACCACCGAGCCATACTAAAGTTCGATCTTCTTAGATATTATCTTAGCAAATTGTATATTTGGCATCTAATATTATACATATATGTATAATATCACGAATTTATTTAAACTTAAATTTGCTCTATGCTGCTTTAAAAACAATGATTTGAATAGTTATTATTATTTTAACTTCACACAAATGAATAACACAGAAAATTTACATTTCGACAAACTACGCAAATTTACATATTTGTCTTTGGTAATATTCGCTTTCATGTATAATATTTTTGTTTAATTAATATTTTGAAATAAATTCATTTAACAGTTCAAAAAAATCAAAACAAATAGTTGGTTTATAAATTTTATCATAATATCATATATAAATATTTTTTTTATCTAAAATAATAAACGTAACACTTTTGCTTAATTAATATGTATCATATACAAAGCATGCCATAAATAATATTCCGTTAGTTACAGACATTACTAACAAACTAACCAGTAGATTCTACGACAGAATCACTAATAACCATACTAACACAGTTGTGAAGAGTCTCGGTGATTACAACAAAATGTCTATACCCTTCAGGTATAAACACAGATTACCTAAACACAATCTGCTTTATGTCATCGATTTTAGAGAGTCTTTAATTAATATTATGTATTAGATGTATTGTGAGCATTTATAAGAATTGTAAATAGTTTTTCGAGCTATTTTTCCTATTATGCTGTACATTAACATTAGAATACAATAATACTATGATTACTAACAAAATTAAATTAAAATTGTAAAATAGAAAATGATCAGTAGATCAGTAGCTATTAAAATAGATATAAGATATATTGTGAACATAATTTAGTAATAATAAAAAATCAAAAATAACTGTTTATTTGTCTAATTATGAACAATTAATAACTATAGCATATATTTCAAAATTAATCTTTTAATAATCTTTGTACATACATATGTATATAAAGAATGATCGAACTCAACAGATAGTAAGAATTTCTGAAACAAAACATTTATTTTATAAGTGAAGATCAAAAATGTATGGCAATCATATTATTTATACATGAAGTCAAATATTTGAAAAAATCCTCACAATATAATTGAATAATTGACATGTTGAATTTTTCAGATTCAAGAGTGTTTGTCAACTTTTGGTATACAAAGTAACTTCGAATAGGTATTACTCTAATACACATACATACATATATGAATAAGATTGCTTTATATATACTTTATAGAAACATTGAGAACCCGAGCAAAAAACTAATACATACACAAAAACACACTTATTTATATTGAAAACATGACAAAACGAAAATAGGACGTCAAAGCGCTAGTATAATATTATAGTGTTTTCTACAATTTCATCACAATCATATTCCATTTCATATAAAAGAAAAAAAAACAACATCTTACGTTTGTATATTATATTATACACCCACCTACAAATGTAAATGGCGCGTCTTTGCGACGACAAAATACCGTTCGACAACTGACAAAGTTTGCCCATAAACTCGCATCCATTTCGGCTATGAATATATATATTATACGGAATCGGAGATGCGGCGAAAATATCACCTAGATATAGAGGTGATGATAATAATATTCGCGGGCCGAAATTCATGAATAATTCACGGGGCAAAAATTAGTGATTTATAGTTGTGTTTTGGTTTTGCGAGAGAGCGTAATTTACGCCACCGGGCCACGGCTCTGCAATTTCCCATACGCCACGTAATATTATTCGCGGCACTACAAATTTCTATTGTTTCGCATACCTGCACACTTATTATGCCCGAGCCAATCTTTTCCCGGCTATTATTTTCCACAGGTAATAATCGTGTAGCTTCCAATGGCCGACGGGGTAATTGTGCGCTATGAGCGTTTAAATCTCTACCGCTCTCGCTTCGGTGTTTTATCATCGCGAGGGTTGTTCGATTGTTTATTTTTTTTAATGTAGTTTGTAGTTGGGGTTGTAAGCTTAAGGTTTACGACAATTCGGCTGCCACGGAAAATCCATGTCGGTTGAAAACGAGAAGGCTTTCACGACGCGAATCCGTATTGTATTTACATATGTATTATGAATTGGCAATTTTAAGTCGTTAACCGTTACTCTATCTGCATACATATGTATGTTAATGCATTGAGAACAGAATCAAAACAAATTCTATATAATGCATATTATCCACTCATAATAAATACTGCTAATATACATACACATCAGTGGCGTGCGATGACTTTTCAACCAGATGATTCTGTCCAAAACACGATCAGTTTATTTTTAAATTTTATTTTATTCTTCCAAACATTGTCATATTTATATTTATTAAAATGTCTTTATATATATATTAATATTGGTGAGGGTTTTGGGCTCTTAACAATAATTTCTTTTTCATTACATATGTATATGGCAGAGAAGCAAATTTCCTTTTTAGTACATTTTTAATTAAACAATTGCAATTATTATTAACAACGGCGATAAATCCACTAGCATTGTTACTTTGTCTATTTATATTTAGGGCCATAATAAATAATAATTTAGGACGTAATAAATTACAATAAAATAATAAAAGTAAATGACTTATTACGTAACGTACGAAATATCAATCAACGATTAAAAAGGGAATCAAATCCATACATACACAAAAGGAGATTTTGCTTCCAGATCAAGTGTCGCGCGAGCAAGACGACTGTAGAGTCATCTCACTCATGCGCATACGCAAAAGTGGCAGCTCACTTGTGCGCATGCGCAAAAGATTTGTAGAGAACTGCAGCATCCATAGTAGTACAAGCTTGATGGAAAACAAGCACCGGTCACGCAGACGGCTACGGCCTTTCAACGGGGATGCTCGTTTATGTCAATTTTTACATAAAAGATCGTATATATCATAATCACGTAATTAAAAATAAATGAAAGAGAAATAAAACCAAGAAATTCAGAAAACAAACGGTATGAAAATATTTTTGACCTAAATTTTTGAGACATATTACTATGTTTGTTTTGTACCTCGCTTATCAATATAGTCGACTAACCAGTATGGATAAGACACACCATTGATTTGTGGCACACCTAATTTAATAAGTAGCACCATTGATTTGTGGCATACACAATTTAATAACTAACACCATTGATTTATGCACACCTTAAACATGGACTAACCAAAATTGTACGACAAGTGTCTTCAACACTTCATTATTTCAAAGAAGAGTATATAAACTCATTACCGTTATAATTTAAGTTGGTCATCATCATCGAGACTCCGAGAGTGGTAGTCGATACCAAATAGACTCCGAGAGCAGCAGTCAACACATCAGCATCAGAACAAAACAGTGAAGCAACGTTAAAATGAAACAATTCTACGTGTCTCATTTAAATTCTCCGTTTCATAATTAAATTCTACCAATAAGATAAATGTAACGTTTTAATAATAATATAAAGAAATCTTGGTAAGTTAACCAAGTAGTAAAAAATTATTTAATCTTTCATTGCAACGTGACAGTATCTCAATCTCAAGTGCAACTGCGTGAAAGTTTTGATTTGAATACAATTAAATTATAATCTATGTCGAATGAATTCACACATACATACAATTGCAATCCACACTAATTGAAACAAAACTGAACGTTAAAATTGAGCATCCGTAGTATGTGCGTTTCCTCAATTGAGCAGTTTTAGCACGATACCCCGGCAGAGCGGAAAAAAATACCACTTCATAACCCAAAACGTAATTAAGAGCATGACAAAATGACTCATCACATACACGCGCATCACGCACGCAACCTATTAACCTTTTTCGTGCCATGTTGTGGGAGAGCCGTGATGTGAATGTTGTGTGGAGTACTTAGGGCCGGTTTGGTACCGGTCTTTAGCGCGATGATGCGACAAGACGCGAGAATATCTACTCTCACAGGGAGAGAGAGAACTCTTCGAGATGTCTTCCTCTATTAAACAGAACAGTGATTGATCGAGGGTCAGGGGTCTGTCGGGAAAAAACGACACTTTTTTCCCTGGCGGTGGACTTTTCCGCCCTCCCCACCCCCCCCCCTTTCATTCGCCTTCGTCGAGCTTCCGACACTGGTTGGAAAAAATATTGTATATAAATTTGGACGATGTAATAAAACGAGGCAGTGATTGTTGGCGGTTGGTCACCCCTGGATCCTAGAGTGATGGTATTGATTTTTTTTCCCTTCGATCGTGTCGAAACATTGGACTTTAAAAGGCGCTACGTAGTTCGATTACGCGATGAGTGCCAAAATATTCCGTCACCTTTTGATAAGTCGCTGCTATTTTAAATTATATATATATTTATTTATTTAACAAAGCTGAACCCAGCATGCGTTCAAATGCCAAAAAAGGCATGCAATTCCCGTTCCCGTTACCGTTGAGTTCCCGTTTCAAGTGATGGTTGGAGCTAACTAACTCAACTAACGTCTGCAATTCCCGTTCCCGTTGCGATCCCGTTCCCGTTCCTGTTCCCGTTTCAAGTGATGGTTGGAGCTAACTAACTCAACTAACGTCTCTTCAACGGCGTGTCGTCATAAACCAACTGGTAAAGTGGTTACCAATAAACACATTTCCTTGAGTGGTGAAATGTGTTTATTGGTACACAATGGCGCTTCAAACTTTCGCGTCGGTAAAATCGTAATTACGAATATTATTATTAAGTGTTTTTTTTTCACAGTAAGCTTCCCGGACATGCATACAACAAATTCTGAAAGTTCCATCGTAATCGATTGAGTGGTTTAGGAGCCTATACGAGACAAACAGACATATATAACAGGAAGACCTAACAGGTAAACCCTAATGCGCCTTCCTGGCCAAAATACTGATATATGGTACTATTATCTAATATATAATTTTGAACGAGACTTTGTAACTACATATGTATGTAAGGTTTGGTTGGGAGCATCGAAAGCAAATCAAAGTTTCTATCACGATATCCGACGATATCGATATTGTTGAGTATTATCTTTTTTCGATTAAAATAATTTGTATATAAAATCAAATTAATGTTATTAGAACTATTAGATTAGTTATGTTTAAGCTGTTTATATTACAATTACAGAGCGAAGCCGGGTAAAACCACTAGTATTGTATATATAATACATACATTTAGAATCAGAATTCAAGTGGTTCTAAATAATGCACGTGGATTAGATCAGACAGTGTTTTATCGTTTATCTTAACATAGGCATAAGGTGAATGCTGAATACAAACACTCCACCCATACACGCTCTGTAATATGCACCATGCACGTTAAAAACCAAATCCTACATATATTATATAAAAAAATATTTTTAAAATGTATTTATATGTTTTACCATAATGCCATAACGTGTTGCCTCGAGTGGCATCTATGTTATTATATAATTATAAATTTATTGATTATAAATTTTTTAATTCGTTTTTAAATAGTGTTAGTATTTAAAAACTCTGATAGGAAACGATCGACTTGGAGTCACAGATATCCAAGTTTTTCCAAAAGGACTGCAGAAATACTCCGAATAAATTCTTTTCAATTGAGGTCAATCCAGGGCTTGAACTCGGGACCTCTTGACGGAACCCGGAACCTCTTGAATTAGCGAACAAACATACAAAAATAAATTTTAATGCATTATCCTATCTACATATGTACATACATACATACATATATATGTATGTAGACACGATAATTCATTATGATGATTTGAAGTTTGAAAAAAATATATTTTATCTTTTTTATATGAAACTACATAGCTGAACCCGGCACGCGTTGCAATGCCACTATAACGAATGGTATTCCCGTTCCCGTTTCCGTTTCAAGTGATGGTTGAAGCTCAACTCGTGTCTCTTCAAAGCCGTGTCGTCATAAACCAACTGGTAACGTGGTTACCAACGAACACATGTCCTTGACTATACAATGGCGCTTCAAACTTTCGCGTCGGTAAAACCGTAATTACGAATATTATTATGAGGTTTTTTCCCATTTTTTTTGACATAAAGCTTCCCGGAGATGCATACAACAAATTCTGAAAGTTCCATCGTAATCGTTTCAGTGGTTTAGGAGCCTATTCGAGACAGACAGACAGACAAACATTGATTTTTACATACCTCCTTTGCATTTCACATGGTTTTCGTGTTAGTGGTAATTTTTATATCTCTTATCTCTTATCCGATCGTTTTCATACTTTGCCATATTGCTCATATTGGTCATCAATATACGTTAATGTATCGTCTGCCATTACGTTGGAGATAAAATATCGTATACAACGCGTATTTAATATCGACATTATCGGGTTGGGTGACATTTAGTTCGTGTGGTTCGGCGTTCGTCCCGTGTCTTCCAACCTGTTCACCTTGATATGGCCATATCAGATTTTAATTGTTTTATTCACCTATAATTCACTCTATATTTTATAAAATTTGCTCTATAGGTTCTCCTTATCTCTAATATTTAAATATTTATATTTTACACTCTCATATGTATATATAAATTTCAAATTTGGCGTCTAGCTTCATGTAATGTAATACACGATATATATTGATTTTTGGCCAAATATGTCAAATCTGACATTTCACTGTATATCTCCTCAGTCGGTTTTATCTACGAGATAAGTATTCAATAAGAAGTTATGTTGTATCTAATTGTTAATATGATTTACAATAAGCTTACATACATTTAGTTTTTTACAATAAGCTTACATATGTACATACATCACATACAATTATTTTTAGTTATCAGCTGATTTTTTAAAAGGCTAAGTTACTAAAAGTGACTTATTTATTTGGTAGACTTTTATATATTTAAAACACTATTTGAATTGATTTTATTTTAAAACATATATGTATATTGATTTTTGGTCAAATATGTTATTATTTATATAGAGTATTACAAATGGGTTTCAAATAAATTTCAATTCTAAGCGTCTATTTCAGTCTTTATATATTTCGATACTGAACTACATACGTACATACATATGTATACATATCATTCGTTAAACCGAGGTCCGTTAAATTGAGGTTTCACTATACTTTATTTTTCCAACTGAAGGTCCTAAATACGTCTTCAAGAACCGTCTTAAATAATATATTATATAGTTGAATAGTTCCTGGGGGAATAGTCGTACGTGTCATACGAGACGGGTCTCGTCTCCCAGCCAGCGCAGTTTGATTGATCGCGTGTATCGAGACCGGAGATTATGGCCGTCATAATGACGGTGCAAGGACCACCCCATCTTCCGCAAAGGGGTTAAGATAGCCCTCTTCCTCCACGAAGACACCCCATTTCACGTCTCTCGAGATGAGGTTGCCCCTGGACCGTGGGCGTTGCGATCCCGGACATTAATCATGTCGATTCACTTTTAATGGAGATATCAAATTCCAAATTTCGGCAAGGGGTTATATTGTAAAAACATTAGACGGGCACGTTTTTTATAACCCATTAGCGCAAGTATGTGTGTCATCGATTTAAAAATAATCCTCGTGTTGAACTTGAGCCGCGTGATTAGTTTGGTATTGGTTTTGATTGACTTTTGACGTACAGTACATATTTATTATGAGGTTAAATATAATATATATGTATATACCTATACATATCTGAAGTTCATATTTTTTTCTTATTGTATTTTGTAAACATATGTAATTGTTCTTTGACATTTTTCCGTATATTTTATTCATACCAGGAAAGCCTAACAGGTAAAGCCCAATGCACTTTCCTGGTCAATTGCAAATAATTATATACATAGTGTCATAGAGAGAGAGAGAGAGAGAGAGAGAGAGCGGATATTTGTGACTCCATTTCGATAATTTCTTATCAGCGTTTGCCAATTTTTCTGATTTGATTGTTGTAACGGTTCCTCCATTAAATTGGCTTAAAACAACCCTACCCACTATCTCACCACTATTTGATTATGATTTATGTATGAGTTATGAGTTACGTATGTATGTCTTTATGATTTACTAGTGATTTTACCCGGCTTCGCCCTGTTTTGTAATATAAACAGCTTAAACACGGCTAATCTAATAGGAAACATTCATTTGTTTTTTAATAAAATTTATTTGAATCGGAAAAAAAATTATTTATACAAATGAGAGTTAAAACTATAAATATTTATATATTAGAGATAACGAGAACCTATAGAGCAAATTTTATAAAATATAGAGTGAATTATAGGCGTTTAAACAATTAAAATCTGATATGGCCATATCACGGCGAAAAGGTTGAAGATAGATTATAGTAGCTTGCAAAACGTCACCGTACCCAAAATTGTGGATATTTGATACGCATTTTTTACGATATTTTATCTCCAACGTAATGGCAGACGATATATTAACGTATATTGATGAACAAAATGTACATTTTGGCAAAGTATGAAAACGATCGGATAAGAGATAAGAGAGATAAAAAATGACGACTTACACGAAAACCATTTAAACTGTATAAGAGGTATGTAAAAATAATATTCAACGATATCGATATCGTCGTCATAGAAATTTTGATTTGTTTTCGATGCTGCTAACCAAACCTTACATACATAGTTGCAAAATCTCTTTCAAAATTACATGTATATTAGATAATAGTACCATATATCAGTATTTTGGACTTCAGACTTACTGTGGAAGGTTTTTGAAGAAATACTGGTTATAAAAATATTTATATATATATATACATATGTATATTGATAGATATAAAAAAATATTATAAACAAAGCAATATTACAGTAGGTACCTGAGATGAGAAATATCAGTTTGTATGAGAAAGATTGTAAGCTTTTCTTTATATCGAAATCCTATTGTATGTTCCTATTGTATGATATACACAATCTCTCATATGAATTATGTGGTAGAACAATAATAAATGTTGAATTTTTTCTTGGAATCAAGTTAGAGAAACGGAAATTTAAATAATTATGGATTTTAGAAGATTTTGAAACAATATATCACAAATGTGTGTATATTTGGGGGCAATAAAAGGTATTCTTATATCAAAATTACATCATCATTACACAGCCTACAAGACGTCAATGACATTAACGACATATTAACATGATGCTAACGTCAACATATCAAAATGCACCAAATCAAATTTGCCAGTACTGTGTGTAAATACACTACTAGCACAATTCAATTGATTATAATTTTGTAAATAAACTTCATGATAGTAGACTACATAGAAGGTCATTGAGCAGATTGACACATTGACTAAGTGAAATGGATTCGCTAGACCTTCATCTGATATTGTATCCAAAAAAGGCACACATGCATACGTACAATGTATGTACGTATGATCGTAACGTTGGCACAATACGTTAAAAATGATAAGGTTTTTACGACAGGCGCGTTGCAAACTAAATTACCCACGACTTTAGTGGGGGCTTTAAACGCGATGGGTCGTTTGGACGTTAATAGGCGTCAATCCGGTGTGTCTCCTATGGGGCTCTAGGAGAATCTAGGTCGACTATTAATAGTCAGTGTGATAAATCGCCATAGATCCATCAGGAAAATTGCCAACACGCACCGGAACTTTGCGTTGTTGTTGTTTGCGAGGCTCTGCTCGGTCGACGTAGACAAAAGCGGTGCTTACCTGTAACAAAGCGAAAAGTACGTTATTACCATTTTTTTTCATTTTATAATGTATGAAATGGAAGCTTTAATGTGTGACTATTGTCATATTGAACTGTGTCGAATGTACGCACTTGGTTTAATTATGAAGGAATATATGTACATATGTAGATAGTTGTTAGTGTAATGATGTACTCAAAGATTGTATCTAATTGTACGTTAAACGGATCGTGTAATATTTTATTTATTTATTTAAGGAAAACCAACAGTCTTAAATCAAAACACACAAATAATAAATTACATTTCAAAAGACTAATTATAGGTTTCCGCTGGTACAAATTAAGTAAAGGGTAAGCATACATACTCGGAGTCACAAATAAAATTTGGAAATTGACATAAGAAAAATAGAGAACTTAAATAATTAAATGTAAGTATTGAATTTCACAATTAGTAAGATTATTCGAAAAACAAATACTGATTGATTCGTATGTATATTTTTCTAACTACAAATAAATTATTTAATTTGTATTTGAATATACATATAAGTGTGTATATATGTACATATGTACATATGAATGTATGTATGTTAGTGTTTATTCAAATTTCTGTGCATATGTATAAAGAGTTAATAAATTGTAATGGTGCTTATTTAAAATTTATATGTTTGTTTTAAAAATATTTCAAAGCTTATTCCACAACAAATAGAAGAAATCATTGAAAATTTAATAAATTATCGGTGAACTTCCATTTTTTTATAAATAAAAATTATCAATAGTCTTAATCACAAGATGCAACAATTTTAACATCACAATGTTTTGTCAAATTATTAAATGTATAAAACAATTTAAATTAATAGCAATCTGCTACACATTGAAGATTAAAGTTTGCTTGGAAAATCTACAGTTTTCAATTTGAAACCACCTAATTTGTTAAACTATTTCCGGATACTTTAACTTTGAGCTATTTATGATACTTTAACATTAATAAAAAAACTTTGTATGTGGGTTGCATCGTATATATGTACTCATGTACATACGTATATTGATTATTGAAAGGAATTAGAACTTTAGTGACAATGAAAAGTCATAAAGAGAGAAAAATCAAAGCTAATAATAGCTTTTATTGAAGCAGAAGACTTTTATTGCAATGAGAACTTATTTAAACTCTAATTGAAAGTTCATTTCGATTGAATTATTTCTATTTTACTTCACTTATTCTTGAACAATAAATTACAATTTTATTCAAAAAGAATAAAATTTTATATTATGTAATTTAATTTTTACCCACCAGAGTAACTCCAGTTAGTATCATAGTATATAAACATACATATTTACTATGTATGTAAATATTTACTATATAGTAAATATGTATAAACATACATATTTACTATATATATATATATATATATATATATATATATATATATATATATATATATATATATATATATATATATATATATATATATATATATATATATATATATATATATATATATATATTTATATATATATATATATATATATATATATATATATATATATATATATATATATATATATATTTATATATATATATATATATATATATATATATATATATATATATATATATATATATATATATATATATATATATATATATATATATATATATATATATATATATATATATAAATATATATATATATATATATATATATATATATATATATATATATATATATATATATATATATATATATATATATATATATATATATATATATATATATACTTTCAGTATTACGAGCGTCGTCACCGTCGTGGAAAATCGGAAAATTCCCGCTCATTTTTAGTACAACAGACGCTTTACGACAAACAACCGCGGCTCGAATTCTTCGCGCGACTCTTCCGGTGCATCCGAAAACTTTTACGAGGAATGTTAATCGATTATCGCCTTTTAAATTCGAGCCCGAATTATTCGGCCGATCGTTAAAAGTCACCCTCCCCCCCGAACTCCCATCCCTCGGTCCATCCGGTCCCGGGTCGGTTTTTACGACGTCGTTGTACGTTTTAATTCTTAATGGCGTCGCGAGAGAGAGCCTCGCGTCCATAAAACGGCAATTTACAATCCGGAGCGTGTGTCGCCGAAGAAATTTCAATGGGGGTAGGTTCGTCGATCGTTTGTTTTTCATTTTCATCCGCTTTCAGTATTTCTGCCCCGTCGAAAGAGGGTTGCTTCGATAGTTTTCAGGGCCGCTTCTGGAATGGTGTGTCGTATAATTCAGGTTAATGTGCACTCTGTGAAATGTTTCGACTTGCTTCGATGTTTGCAACAGTCTCGGATTATTCCATTGCAACTTGGTAATTTAGTACTGTGTACATTGAATTGGATTTCATTGTACCGACAGACTATAGTACATATGTCATAGTATAAAGAAAACAAAATGACTAGTACACGTTAAGAATAAAAAAAAATGATGTTTATGGTGTGAAAATCCAAGAAAAATAAAGCAATATACAGAAAATACAATGAAAAGCTGATTTTTCTTTTGTTTGTTTTTATGTATGTATATTCCATTTGACAACTCGATACTATTTTACTATAAAACAACCCTTGTAAGTAGTTTCATCATACTTAAAATATTATTAAATTTCAAATAAATTAAGTTCAACGATTTGAAAATTTTCAATAAACTGTCAAAGTGTTGCATTTAGTCAAAAATTATCAACATTTTAAAGAATATCACACATTTTACTAATAAAATTGTTAAAATAATCATATCAAGGAAACGTGAGATTAAAAAAATCATCGATTTTAAACAATGTTTTGTGCCTCCAAACAATTGATTTATCTCGACAAAAAATACGAAACGGTGGATTTTTTTCATATTTGTATATAATTTTTTTATTAAATATTAAAATGGTTACTAACATAGTCACCAATATTATGATACATTTTTAATGTACAAATATTTATTTTCTTTGTATTAAAAACCAGCACAGACTTTGAAATTCGTAAAACACACTTTCGTGAGTTAAAAATATTTTAAACTTTTAATATCAAAAGTTTTTTTTAATTAAGTGAGAATTTTTATTTAAAATTTACATAACAATGAGTGCTTTAGTTGAACTTTGAATTAAAATTGAATTTAATATTACACAAACAATCACAAGATTATTAAAAAAGATCGTCAAAAAGTTCCGTAACATTTTAATACATAGTATATTCGAGCTTGTAGAATCGAGTCGAATTTCGTCAAATTGATACCGAAAAACAGAGAGAGAGGACGAGAGCAAAAATAAATTAGATAATTAACCCAGAAATTCTCACTTCAAAAAGTGAAGTCATCTCTGAGGGAGCCGAGAGCAACAAATTCGAAGTAAATTTCGGTTAAGACAAAGGTCATATTAATTGAGTTTGCAAATACAACGACCAAGAAGACGTCGGACGGGAGGAAGGGAAAGCCAAGGCGCAAGAGGAAAAGCGGAGGAGGGGTTCAAAGAAAATTTAACTTATCGACCTGAAGTGGCTGAACGTTTCCACGCCAGCGATAAATATATTTCACCGTTTATTGTATTTATTCTACGGCATTGCGTAGATATTAAGAATTTGTTTTATTATTGTATAGGTATATAGGGCGAAAGGGGCGGATACGCCACTATTTCTTAAGGGATGAATATGTCGATACATGGAGAGAAATCTCGCGTATAGAAATATACGGAAAAAGGGGCGTATTATTGATGAAATAAAAGAATACCATAAATTACTTAGCGCGACAAGCCCTACTAGGCGCCGGAGAGAGACTCGTCCACATAAATAGATTAAGGTTTGGAGATGCCGGAAAAGGGTAAGGACTTTTCCTAAGGGCTGTCGAAATGTTGCGCGCAAAAATTATACGGAATCGGCGTAATTTCAAGTGCGTCTTCGTTTCTTTACGACGTCTTTTACATTCGGAATCCGCGCGCGTTATCTCCGTCGTAAAATCGGAGTCGCGAATAATAATAGTGAATAATAAATAAAGCGACTATACGACGCATTTAATTGATTATGTACGACGATCGGATAAAGCTTTTACGACGGGGGTGGGTGGGCACTAAACCGGAAATACGACCGCCATAATTAAAATACAAGTATAAAAACAGTACAAAAGAAATATGTCGCATGCTGATCGAAATGGTACTCGTATTTTATCCAGAATTATGTATTATTAGCGACTGGTTACACAGATTCGTTCAAATCAGATTCATTATGATTACCCTTATTTCTATAATTGCGATGCGGTGCAAACGATCGAAAAGCGCCAGACAGACTGAACCACAGATTAACGACACGTGTACCTTATGCGTGCGCACTGCTCGCACTTACACTAAGCGAAATCTACCCGAAGTCCTGACATACCTACCCTGTATACGTTCTGTGCTTCTGATACTTTAGTTCCGAATTTTTCCTTATTAAATTATTAAAAACTCGCCAGAAAGATCGAACTCAATTTTAATAATTGCATCTGTGCACATCAAAAGGTTACTCGTCATCTGATGTGCAATTTTTCATTCGTGAAGTCGAGAATTGCGTTTAAAGCAGCCATCCAGTTAATCTGTGGTTCAATCTGTCTGGCGCTTTTCGATCGTTTGCACCAAACCCTTATGATTGATAGTAATTTGTGGGTTATTATAAAATGCTGACGGTTTCTGCTGGCCAGACCTTGGATTAGTGACTCCAGGTCGATCGTTTCCTATCAGAGTTTGCCAATTTATCTGATTTTCATTGAAACGGTTCTTACAAATTGGCAACCTTCCCCATAAAATAGACTAGTGGTTAGCATATAATGATTTGAACAGAGTGGTCACGGGTTCAAATCCCACTGGTTTCTGCTAGCCAGATATTGGATTTGTGAGAATTTGTCAATTTACCTGATTTTTATTGAAACGGTTCTTACAAATTGCCAACCTAACCCATTTTCTCGCAAAATATCGAACTTTCAGTAATTTCGAATTTCGCTAAATTGTATAAAATGCGGCAAATTTACAAATTTGACCATAAATGTCTCTGTGAATTTGAATTGATATGTGTTTACTGAATTTCGTTGAATTGTTTAAAATGCTGCAAATTTACAAATTTGATGTAATGTCTCTGTTGATATTAATTGATACGTGTTTATATACTTTGTATAATACTAATAAAATTTGTATCAAATATAAAATGTTTCTGAACAGGAAGGCGCATTGGGGTTACCTTTTAGGCCTTCCTGATATAAATTAAAAAAAAAATAGATGAAACGTTTATTCTCAAAGTTATCATTTGAAGGGTTTGGTGCATCCGCTCTAAAATCGCCAGACAAACGAACGACAGATTAACAGAACGGCAGCTTTAAACGTAATTCTCATTTTCTCGAATGATAGATTGCACATCAGATGACGAGTAACCTTTCGATGTGCACAGATGCAATTATTAAAATTGAGTTGGATCTTTCTGGCGAGTTTAATAAGGCAATATTCGGAACTTATCGAATCTTGCCTTATTAAACTCGCCTGAAAGATCCAACTCAATTTTAATTCAACACTACATATATAGTAAAAACATAACAAAAAAAAGATCGACTGATTGGGGCTTGCTACACTATCAATATTATTAACAGTTGTTTCATGTGTATCAAGATCCATATTGATAGTGTAATAGGTTAGTATTGAAATCGACGATCCGTATAAACTGTAGATCCGTATAAATGACAAACACTCATTACGTTTGGCCATAACACGCATATCGAATTATCAGCATTATAAAATAAACATTTGAATATTCATTATATAACCTATTAGTGAAGTAAAAATATATTTGAGAGATAATAACAGCCAATAATGGAAATTTTATAAGATGTAGTGTGTAAAAGATAAAGTTATAGGCGTTTAAACAATTAAAATATGACAAAACGAGTGGGTGGCAGAAAGTCAATGCGTGTGTGTATGTTTATTAAAGATTTTGTAAAGATTTCGTAGACAATGATTAACTGGTTATAACGATTTTTAATTTCTTTAAATATGTACATATTTTTATATGTATGTATGTACGTATAATATAATATGAAAGTAAAATTAAATTTATCGATATTCAATAAGTTTTTTTTACTGTATTTTCAAAGAGTTCCATTATATTATATAAACATTATATTTAGTCGAAGCTTTTATCTTTCATGATGCATTATCATTTATCATATACAAAAATGTTATGTTTATGTATGAAAAATAGCACGTGAATCTTTAATAAAAATCCTTTGAGAAAAATAAGCACTCCCCGAGGCATTTTCGATATGGAAAATCGGAGAAATCTTACCTCTGGCATACCTTCGAGTGGCATACAAACTTTTACTGCATCTCTCATATAGAGGAGAGAAGCATTGTTTTATTAAAGCGAATGAATAAAAATAAATGCCCATTTTAAAAACACACAGCGTACAACGCGAACTCAAATATTTATGGTACTCAGAATATATGAATGTAAGCTTTAAAGCTTAAAACCAAAATTTTCTTACAAATTTTTGGGTATCCTGTAATGTATGTACATACATATATACCGTAGTATACGATGAAATTATTTTATCATGAGCACTTTGAATTAAATTATGCTTATACAAACATATATCAGGCTTACGAAAAAAACTTGTTTAGTTTATTATCAACCTTACATTATATTTAGTAGAGAAAAGAAGCGGAGGAGGTCAAGTATTGCATACAAACGTATATAAAAAGGTGATAAAAAGTTTAGATATTGGACACTTTTTCATGTGGAACTGAGTAGGGAAAATCCATACGTGAAAAATTATCCGGATAAAGTAAAGGATATAGAAAATCATGATAAAGGACAAACTTTGCGGGAACAGTTTTCCCTTCAGGTTTTTACGACACGGCTTAGGTCGAATACACACAAGTATACAATCCGACATTGTAAAATACTGCATCTTATATTGTATTTGTTTTTTTTTTCTTTTAAATAAAGTAAATTTATGATGGTAACGTTTATAAAACATATCAGATATTATTAACAAACGCTTTCGTTAATACTGAGGATTCCAAAACTGGCACTAATAAAGCCGCTTCTACCGGTTTCTAGCCAAAATTAAACCTTCGGTACTACCGGTACTACCAAAATAAAATATTTTCGTATGAAAGTACCGGTAGTATCAAATTAAGGTTAAATTTTGGCTAAAAACCATAAGAAGCGGCTTTGTTAGTGCCAGTTTTGATACTTTTTTTAATTGTTTTGAATTTAGAATACAACTTTGCATCAGCTATGTATGTAATTTGTATGGATTAGTCGACAAATAAGTAAACACTAAACTTCTTTATTGATCTGTTATTCAAGTTTATCATTAATTAAAAATAAAAGATAAGGTATGCCAAAATTACCGTACTTATACCAGAGACTATTTCCGAATACATTTGACTGTTAATCAATTTTTTTCACTTGTCAATTATTTGAACACATACAATATATAAAACCTGTTGCCATCCTTTCTACACAAACATTCTTCAAAGCAAGGAGCTCGCAAAATTTTATTTACACTCCCTGATTATACTAGTAGACATACGTTTTTTTTTTCGGTAGTACCGGTAGTGACAAATTAAAGGTAGCCTTACTTTAAATTCTCTATACATCTGGGAATATACATATATGTACAATATATACCAATTACTTAATTGGTTGAACAGAACAAAAATGACAGTTATAATAATTTATTGACTTTGTAACTTATAGTTAGGTCGCAGTATTGCGTCAAAGTTGTACAAAAAATGTATTTTATTTTTATTTAATTTATGATGTATGATGTTCCGCAAATGACAGTGTAAGACACAAAACTATAGTGAATTCTAATGATATTTTGTGCAAATTTACTGGAAAAAACAATGCTGTCAACATTGGGTAAATGAATCTTTATAAATCTTCATAAGAAATCCTTTTAGAGTGTATAGAAAGCTATAGTATATGTACATCGTATGTACATAGTTCTATAACACTGTTCAACACGAAAAATGGTTCAGAGACGAGATATGACTTTTCTTATATGTAAATATATGCCCAGTAAACACAAATCTGGTAATCCAAAATGTTGATTGGCTCGAGATTTGGAGATATATGTATGTGTTTTTTAAATCGCGCAACTTTTCTATATCTTGGTGTTGTTTAGTCGATGTCTCAAAATCTGTCAATTTTCTGTTCAAAATGAATATTGGAATCTATAATTGGATATTTTATCTTTCATTTGTAGTACTTATTAGCTTTCAAATCTCTCTATGTTGTCATCCAGTTCAAATCAAAAGTCAAAAGTACGTATTTTCACTTGGGATTTTTTCCCACTGTTAATACTATTTTATATTGAGTATTTTCTATTGAAACATGTTTATTGGGATAGTTTTCTGGCCACAATATTTTTTGTTTTCGTTTAAAAGGCTTAATTGGAAGTGTGCTAAATTTTATATGGGTAAAATTGCAAGCTAAAAACTCGTACTAGTGGACCACCAACAAAAATTCCTTCTTTAATTTTTGCATCACTACTTTTTGGAAATTTCTTAACAAGGTATTTAAAACCTGGTTGATCTCGATTCATAGCTTCAACAAAATTCTTAAATAGGTCTAATGTCATCATTTGTCAAACAGTGTAATCAATCACACCTGGCCAATTCACTTCGGCTCTGATTTTCCTTTTCTACACATACAAATTTATCAACTTGATGTAAATCTAAAGTGATACGATTTTTTGTACATTTTCATTTCTTATTACTATTCATTATAATATATACATAATACTCAGGGTGATGTAATGTGTGTACGTAAATACGTTAGCAGTGGCGTGCGTGCGGTATGCCATTACGGGCACACCATGTTTTAGATACACATCGCGAACATTTTCTTATGTCAAATATTCGTCTCTTGAAAATATAATATAAAGATCGACGACGACCTTCGCAGAAACGCTGTGTATTATTTTTTCTAATTCGCGGAATTCTTTTCAAATGAAAAGAAATGCTTTTTTTTCGTTTATGTGGTTCGAATTTAGCGATCAATTATAAGTTTGAATAAGTCATGAGATGCCAAAACAGTGACTGATTCTACATACATACATAATACACATAAGTGGTGTTTTTATTTTGTTTACTGTAATTTATATTTGAATATCTCGATGTATTAAGATTGCAAATACGTGTATTTAGTGCGATAATTTAGCAACTTTTCTGTATTTATTATAATAATATATTCATTTGGTGGATTAAAAAATTAAGAACATTCTTGGTAGTCATCTTGAAAATATATGTATTAGGAATTAAAAATTAATTATTTACATATTCTTTTATTTACATATATATGTTCTGTTTAATTATCAAGGTAAAAATAAAATCAGATGAGCAAGCCTTAAATTGAGATGAAAAATTAGCTAGTTTGAATAAATGTTCGAATTATAAATATATACATATATGTATAAAATATTATTTGTTCGAATTAAATTTCAATATTAGAATATTCAATAAATATGTACATATATACAAAATATTAATGAATGAATAATAATGAATAATACATATATACTATTAGTTTACTAAAATAACTAACCGCTTGAATTAGTAAGCTTAGATTAAAAACAAATTCATATAGGAAACCAATTTTTGTTAACGTAGTGAAATTTAAAACGGTATTTTTATACCTTTATTTTTTAAATATGTTTTTGACTTTAAAGTTCGATAGATAATTAATATTTAGTATTTTAATATAAGTAAAAAAATTTAATCATTAGAAAAACATAAATTTTTTTGTGCAAAAACCAATCTTCATAAACGGGGTGAAATAAAAATCTGGCAAAATTAGTAAATACATAATGTTACAGAAAAAAATTGTATTTTTGACAAATAAAATTCGTTAGATTTTTAAGTATTATAAAACAATAAAAATTCACAATATATAGAAAAAATACTTTAATTCTCATTTTGAACACAGAAATACTACAAATGTTTTGAGTTAAAAGTTAAATAAGTAAAAAACTGGAAAAATTTTGTATTTTTTTAAGCGCTCATATCTCGTAGACGAAAGCAAACCAGCAGAATTCATTATCATATCCAAATTCAGTGAGTCAAATTTAATAAAGATTGATTATTTTCGCTATGGTAGACTCAAAATGTGATTTTTTGTTCCCGAGTGATAATTAATTATAAACATATAGGTGTTGCTGCTAAGACATGTTTTTTTTTTATGAAAATATTGATGAAATAAATCTTACATTTAAAACTTATTTAAAGATCAGGTTAGGTTAGGTTAAATTAGGTTTGGCCCTATTTATTTAATATTAGTTTGTTAGGGGACGGTATTTTCTTCGCTGCTGACGATATTTTGATAGAAATGCTTCGACAACATTATAGGGCGGCAGGAACAGAAACAAAAATTATAATTGTCGTTTCTCACTATACGCTGATGATTTAAAGCTCTATTTGAGTCTCGATTCTGAACGTTCTTGTGAGCTTTTACAAGATGATCTTAATGCTCTTCATGATTGGTCGTTAGCCAACTGTTTGCCTCTTAATGTCTCCAAGTGCAAGGTTATGTGTTACTCCAGAACCAGATCCACCCCCGATCGTACCTTTTCATATCTTGTCGGTAACTTTTTATTGAACTGAATTGATTCAACTGTTGATCTTGGGGTTGCATTCCAGAGTGACCTAAATTTCTCTGTTCATATCGACTCTGTGTGTTGCTCTGCCTCACGAACGCTTGGGTTTGTCTTTCATAGTTCTCGACACTACCCTAATCCCGCTGTTTTGAGATTGCTGTACAATGCTCTAGTTAGGAGTATCTTGGAATACGCCTCTATGATCTGGAATCCTTACACTAAGTCTCTATCTGTGAAGCTTGAACTTGTCCAAAGACGATTTCTCAGACTGCTTTATAAGGAGCAATATGAGATTTACCCATACTTATTTCCTTCAAAATTCGTCATGGGTATGGTCGGCTACACTTCTCTTGACCACAAGAGGGGTGTTGCCCTCATCAAGTTCTTGTTTTCCATATTTAGAGGCTATATCTCCTGTCCGTCTATCCTGGCTTAGTTGGGCCTTCATGCTCCAGAGAGTGTGATATGGACCCGCCATCGTCCCCTTTTTCACACTCCTTTGGCTAGAACTGTGGCATTCAGTTATTCTCCCATTCCTCGCGGCCTCCGTTTCTTAAATTCACTGGATGGTGCCATTGACATTTGTCACGTCTCTCTTCATTCTCTGCACCACTTCCTAAGCTATGGAGGTCGCGACCATTTAGAAAGGTTGAGTTAGTGTTTTTAAATATGATTTTATTATGATTTCATGTTTTATTTAGTTATCCTTTCCTTATTTAATTTGTATATTTGTATATATAATTTGTTTATTTAACTTGTATTTTTTCCTCTTGTACTTCTTAATCTTTTTAGCACACTCGTCGCTTTGGAGCAATCTGTTAGACGAGTGTGCTTGATTAATTGATTTTGTCAAATAAAATAAATAAAATAATAAATAGGTCGTTACTACGATACAAAGGTAAATCGCATGCTAAGGTAGCACCCATGTACATATATTGTTTGAAGTAATAAATTCATAACAAAAAACCGTGAGATATGAGTATCGGAAATATCATACTGCGATACAATTTTTCCAGCTGTCCTTCATATTTTTTTTTCATTTTTCCGACCCCACGAGAGTTCCATCATCGTATAAAGTAACTTTCAAACGGATGCAATTACTCCAGATGACACATCATCCCGATACGGTCTAGCAAAATCATAAAAGCTCCTAGGAGAAGGAAGTGGGTCATCTTCGATGCGTCGCAAAGCTCGCGTCACGCGTCCACGTGAGCTTTGGCGACGCCAATTTGCACACTTTTTACACCGGAAGTTACGTGTAACGTCTCTGCGTGCTTCCGTCCGGTTTTATGCGACCAGCGTGACCGGGTTTTACGCGTCTCCTAAAAAAAAAAGAAATATGGGTGTTTTCTGTTCGGACCCGCTTCGGACGTGCCCTGACCCACGAACTTTATCGATATGGACCACCCGCTACTGCTTCTTGAATTTTCTTATGCTCCACTCTCAGTTTGTTTTTTGCGCTCGGAATAATTCTGCGAGCTGTGAGAGGCTTCGAATGCCGGAAAATCCGAAAATGTTATGTACTTTGGAATTAGAATTGGAAGGCCCAGTACAGTCTTACACAAGCATGGTCTAATTAATTTAATTTTTCATATAATATAATATTAAATTATTTAATTTCGTATCTAGTATATAATTGGGAAAGAGACTTTGTATGTATGTAACCTTCGTTCGTTGGATCGTAAATCCGTGATGTCATCGAACAAATAATTCGATTTTTTTCGATTCAAAGTCTCTGGGGGCGCATCCTTAGGGGGCGCAGTCTTAAGGGGCAGAGCCCTAGGGACATAGCTGTGGGGGGGCGCAGCCTTAGGGGGCGGAGCCCTAGTGGGCGCAGGCGCCGGATTCTGGTATACATATAATTTCGAAAGAGACTTACTCTACATGTATGTTTGTTTGTTCGAGACAGTTAATTTAATAAAAAGAGTATTCAAATAAATTTGTATAAAATAAAACTATTCAAATATTTTTAATAAAATGTTTACTAATATAAGATTAATGGGTTTGGTGCATCCGCTCTAAAATCGCCAGATTAACAGAACGGCAGCTTTAAACGTAATTCTCGTTTTCTCGAATGATAGATTGCACATCAGATGACGAGTAATGTGCACAGATGCAATTATTAAAATTGAGTTGGATCTTTCTGGCGAGTTTAATAAGGCAAGATTCGGAACTTATCGAATCTTGCCTTATTAAACTCGCCTGAAAGATCCAACTCAATTTTAATAATTACCATTTTAATAATTGCATCTGTGCACATCGAAAGGTTACCCGTCATCTGATGTGCAATCTATCATTCGAGAAGATGAGAATTGCATTTAAAGCAGCCGTCCGTTAATCTGTCGTTCAATTTGTCTGGTGATTTTAGAGCGGATGCACCGCATCCAAGATTAATCTAATAGTGTATATATAATGTTTTTCCAGATATTTATCATAATGAAGAAACATATGTGGACTTACATACATATGCCTTACTTATAAAAGAAGAAACGTTTTTATTTCATTTTCGTGTATTTGTTTTTCCTTTCAAAACAAGTCATACATAATAATAATGGTCACGACTTAGTCGACTTATGCAACTTAGAATCATAACGGCTAATATACATATGAATAATCGTCAAATTTACTATTAAACTGACGAAACCAATTTTATGTTAATTTTTAACCATTGCCTGCATTTGATTTTTGTTTAATTTGGTCAGTAAATTACATATAAATATGTACAACATCGATCACTTTCAGCTTGACTATTATCTGCTTGTGAAAAAATATAGTACTTAAACCAATAAGCGGTTAAATGACCGCTCATTTCTAGCAATATAATATAATATTATCATGTCGTATATGTTAGTGAACATTTATACAAATTAATGAGCATTTAATTTGTTGCCTTTAACTGTCGCAATATTATTTTCAATTAAATTTATAAAACTCTTAAAGCAATTTTTTCACATTGTTTTTCATAGCGATAGTGCAGGTATACAAAATTTTAATAATACTGAAACTAGTTTCTCGATAAGAATACGGTATATATGTATATATTAAACTTGAAAAATATAATTTGATGTGTTCTAAATAATAAATAAAACGAGAAATTAAATCTATTTTTTATGCGCATTAAAATCTGATAATAAGATTTAATAAGAACGTCTAAAATTGTATTATAAGAAAATTCGTATCGACAGAAAATAACGAAAGAAGAGTGTATGAATCACAGATTGTATGCACTCGTAGAATTGTGCATATGAAATACATTATTTTATTTTAAATTTACTGTCAAAATATTGCCTTTGCTTTTTATATGTATTTAAAAGATTACGTAAATTATACCACGGGAAAAAATTTTATGTGAAAAGCAATCAAGCTATTGAAATTTCGTTCGCGTTCAAAATAACTTTCATTAGACGCTATAATTTAAAACTTTGAATTACACCAGAAACACGGTTATGCGACCGATAAAATAAAAATAAGGGAAAACAACACCCACGTATAAAGAAACAACTTTGACATACTACACGTATATATATATATATATATATATATATATATATATATATATATATATATATATATATATATATATATATATATATATATATATATATATGTACACAGTGTACAATATGTAAAGATAAATATTCAACAACACACAAATTTATGACGACGATCGCCAGTCGAAAATAAATGGATATCGCTTACACATCGAAATCGCCGACCAAGAAAAGTTTTTTCCAATCCTTCAGGACTATCCACCGCTCATTTTTTCCGCCTTAGCACGCGCGTATCCTTTGCGAAATTTATCTTGAATTTATCCGAGGATAATCCGTGCGTGAACACACACACACACACACATCGGTGAAAAAATCATCTAAAAACGAGATGGAATGAGGAGGATGTCGATGATACGGCCTTACGGCAATTCATCACCGAACTAGAGTGAGAGAGGAAAGTATAAAGAGAAATAAAAACACGTTTGCCAGAGATGTGGGGTGGGTTCGGGGATGAAAATTATGCAGATTGCTCGATTGCGTGAAAACATTTTCGCGTGTGTTGCGGCCTCTTTCTTTATTGAATGCGCGCGCGAGATGATCGAAATTCGCATATGAATTATTTATGTTACCCCCATACCTTGCTGAGAAGTTCTCCCCTTGGAAAAAGGCGTCAGATGAATGCGTAAGGCGATTATAGCGCCTGTGCGGGATTTTCCGCTTTTCCTCTATTTCCTCATCCGGCTGCAATTCGTCGCTTCCGACGCCTCGTTATCAATTCGATTCGTCGTTCACGTGTGATACGATTTCCATTAGGCACGTCACTTACGAACTTTGCGTTTCTCAAACTTTTTGATTCGAAATCTTGTACATGTGATGTGTATTTAAGGTACTTTTGATTACACTTTAGGGTGAAATTGCGTCTGTATGACTAAAATGCGTCAGTATGACTAAAAATTTCAATTTCATTCAATTTTTTTTCCTACGCATTTTGCAATGTAAAAGGGACGAAAAAACGGTAACAATATTCGTATATTTCTATTGTAGTAAAAAGAAGTCTTTGAAATGTCAAAATTTAATGTAATACGTCGGTTAAACGATGAAAAATTTCACGACACTTACACACATTTTGGGCATACTTTCACGATAAAATTGAAAAAGTTTTCCGTTTAAAACAAACATTTTCAATTCACAACATAAAACAATACATTGAAGCACTTTAAATTAACTGAAAATTACTCAATCCATTACTACTTATATAAACTTGATTTGTTTGTAAAACAAACAAGCATAGTTGTTCATTACTTACATTACATTTTATTGGGTGACAAATTATATTTTTAATACGTCTAGGGACGCTCGAATATATTTTAGACATTTATAATCTGGACGCCATTTGATTTTAACTTATCCATGCAAGGAAGAATTTCATCTTGTTTTACAATATTATTTTTGGCATAGCTTTGAAACAGTACTGGAAATTACTCAGCTTAACTGTATAGTATTCTAACTAAATACAAAACGATTAAAAAATAATAAAATAAACTTAATACAGACACTTAATATTTCACGGTTACCAGTCAAATTAAACAACCTACCACCCATATATACTAACTTGAAAAAACTGCATGCCATAAATAATATTCCTTTAGTTATAGACATTACAAACCAGTAGATTCTATGACAAATTCACTAATAACCATACTAACGCACTTATGAGGAGTCCCGGTGATTACAACAAAAGGTCTATACCCTTCAGGTATAAACACAGATTACCTAAACACAATCTACTTTAGATCGTCGAATTTAGAGAGTCTTTAATTAATATTATGTATTAGATGTATTATCAGCATTTATAAGAATTTTAAATAGGTTTTTGAGCTATTTTTCCTATCATGCTGTACATTAACATTAGAATGATATAATACTATGATTACTAACAAAATTAAATTAAAATTGTAAAATAGAAAATGATCAGTAGATCAGTAGCTATTAAAATATATATAAGATGTATTGTGAACATAATTTCGTAATAATAAAAAGCATTTAAAAATCAAACAACCTACAATTTAAGTGTAATGTTGTCCAAAGCTGTCTACTATCAAATTATAAAATATTTCCAATCTCAACAAAAATGAAAAAGAACCTAAAAGAAGCCTTTGGACTTTAAAGATCACATCGAGGCATTCGAGTGAATTCGTCGCAATTTTAACCTTAGTCGAGTAGTTGCGTCATTACTGTCCGACCCGCATCTCCAAGGGTGGTAAGCGCGATCCTCTTAATTTTCATGCGCTTTTCTAACCCCCCAGATAGGAAAGAGGGGGGGGGCGGAAAAACTTTCTCCCAGCATATTTTGGCTGTGACTTTTCATTTGCGCTTTTCGCCGCTGAAGTTTCCACAAACGCCAAGCTGCCGCGTGCTTTTCGCGACGAGATATCTCGCCGTAATGAGATATCTCCAACCCGAATATCTACTATATATTATAAATGTAATATGCATGTATATATCTCGTCTCTTTCTCTCTCTGCCAGAGTTCCATTCGTGTTTTTAAGATAAAGAGCGCGGCAATATATCAAAAAGTGTTCAAATTGAATGGCGGTTGGAGCAGATGTTTCTCGGGCTTAATGAAAATTTCGCATCACATTCATTCGAAAATTCAATTCCGTTTAATATTATAATATATTATAATACGACGTATACGAAATATACATATTCAACTAAATCAAAACGGTTAAACGTATAAAAAAATCAGATACGTAAATATTTACGTGGCATAAAATATTTTTGAATTAATTTTCTATTTAAGCAAGACGAATCGTGATCCATGAATCAGCCTGTACGATAGCTTATCAATTAAAATTATATTCATCGACAAAGAGAACGTTTTCGGATAGACGGATCTCGAATTTCCGGATTGGATTCGCGTCCGTTGAGGGATTCGGGAATGTTTGTTCTTCTTATTAAAAACTTTTCCGCCAAAGCTCTCCACCCCTCCACCCCCCGGGCTAAAAAGCTCTCAGAAGTGCCCTCAATTCTTTTAAGTGGAATGCAATTACCATAAATCACTTTAACAAGCTCCATCGATCTAAAACTTTATTTCAATTATTCGCTTATTAAGGGACTTTGCCCTTCCTAGTGCCGCTCGGACTCACTCTATCGTTGCAATTAAACCTCACTTTTCCCGACCGCAGATAAATTAAAACTTTCCCTTAATTGCCAAATTAATGAATATATCCATACAGATTTATGGCATCGTTTGAAATTACCCCCCTAACCTCATAATTATAATCATTATAAATTTTCTCCAATTCAGGATTAAGTAACTTCAATTCACATTTATATACATATACATATGAACCCACATATCTACAAAGTTACTTGAATTTATTGAACGAATCTCAACAACAAATTGAATCCCAAATTGAATTTTATAATTTTCACTGACTTTATATGCATTTATGAAAATGTTGACTATATCATATAAAATATATGAGTAAATAGCCAGTCGAACATTTTGTACATATTATGTAAATAAATAAAAATAAAATTTTATAATTACAAAATAAACTTTTTACCGTGACATATTATTATATTAGTATATCTACTACATTAAACAGAAACATATGTAAATCAGTGTTTAGCGTGTAATGCTCTCGATTGCGTGGTCGCGGGTTCTATACCTGGCTTTGCTGCCGGCCAGATCTTTGATATGTGGCTCTAAGGTCGATTATTTTCTTTCAGAGTTTGCCAATTTGTCAAATTTCATTGGAAACGATGCCAAAAAATTTAAAATCCGTGAAAACGTGTATAAAAAAATATGTACATTTAAAATGTTATATAAGATTTAGCCAGCAGCATGGCTTGATGGTTGGGCTTTTGCCTAATACCAAGAGGTCACCGGGTTCCATACCGTGAAATCACTTGTAATCTGTAATATTCTAGTCAGACTTGGATATTTGTGACTCCAAGTCGATCGTTTCCTACCAGAGTTTGCCAATTTTTCTTATTTCATTGTTGAAAAGGTTCCTCCATTAAACTGGCTAAAAACCATCCTACCCACTACGTCACCACTATTTAAATATGATTTATGTACAATATAATCTATGTACAAATCGAAAATTTAAAGAGGTCTCGCTAATTTCGAGTCTTTAGTGTCTTGTAATTCAGCGACATTATTTGTAATTAGCCAGGAAGGCTCATTGGGGTTTACCTAGTAGGCCTTACTAATATATATATATATATATATATATATATATATATATATATATGTATGTATATATTTTCCGAGCTATTTCAGCAGCATAGCGTCGAGAGGCGCCGAGTTCGATCCCATGAGCTGATCTCGATTGAAAAGAGTTTTTCTGAATATATCTGTAGTGCTGCTGGTCAGACCTGGATATTTGTAACTCCAGGTCGATCGTTTCCTATCAGAGTTTGCCAATTTTCTCTGATTTCATTGAAACGGTTCCTGGTAAAATTGGCCAAATATCCTTCCTACTTACTATGTCACCACTATTTGAGATTGACTAATATACAATAAAAATGTATGTGCAATTCATAGATGTCGTTAATTTTCGAGTTTTTCAGTGTCTCGTAATTCAGCGACTTGTATAATAATAAAAAAAATGCTGCAATGTTTGCCAGGAAGGCACATCGGGGTTACCTGTAAGACTTTCCTACTATACATATATGTAAAAACATTAATAAATATTTATGTAAAAAAAAATAAAAAGTAATTTTCATACAAAATATTTCATAGAAAGAGAAAAAATTCCGAAAATGCAACGCATTCAAACACATACATATAAATTTCACATTATCGAATTTTCCCTACCAAAAAAGAAATATTTCAGCATTTTTTACGTTAAAGATCCCTCGAGGAGGGACGAGTTAGTATGGCATATTTCATTTACAGAACTTCTCAATCTACGTTTATATAAAATTTACACAGTACGGCAAATACAGCTATAGATACTTTCCTCCAATTTTTCTGCCAGGTGTAAATAGAATAAAAAATAAATAAAAAAAGACAAGCGAACATAGAAAAACCTGGCAGGGTCGACCCGGCTTTTCACGAGAGTTATCAACTAGCCAGATAAATAAATTTTCATTTTCCGGAGGTGAAATGGGGAAGGGGGAGGAGGGGTCACACTTCGGACTTTCCCCGGCTCGTCATTAATACCGATTTGGCGGCCGCAGTGAAAAGTGCGGGGTTCCCGTCGAAAGTCCCGCGGGACGAGCAAAAAGAAACTATGATCGCGAAGAAAATGGACCGCCAGATTACCGGGAAAATATATTAAATATATTAAACGACATAACAAGGGCCATAAATCCACGTTAGGGCCTCGCCGAGGGCCGAGGGCCGCGTCAGCTGTCCGCCGGGACAGGGGCAAAAATCTTCACAGCCTCCCTAGTTTCCCACCCCCACGCTGTCCCATCCCCCGCGAACTGCTGAAATAGCAACAACGACCGTGAAGATGCATTCCAACCCTTAAATCCCGACAAATATTCCGCCGGCTTTGTTCGCCGAACAAAACTTTCTAACATGACCAAAAACTGTTTTCAACCACCGACCGACTGACAACATTATTTCGAGAATTTATTTTAAAATTTCAACATGTAAATATGCACATATTTCTGTATAGGTATATTACATACATACATGTAATACAAATTACTATTCACGCATACGCATCGGAAAATACGTCATGTTTTTATGATATATCGGTGCGTGAAATAATTTCAACTACATACGTTTTGAGTTGAATTAGCATCCAATTAACATATTTCATGACGACAGGTAGATACTTGTAACCCGATAATAATTCGTTTTAATTAACCACTTTCCCCCTTCCCCGCTTACATTTTACCCATTGATATGGAAATTTACTAAATTTCAACCAACCACATTATTTTACGTTTAAATACATGTATATTAAGCCGGAGCGAAAAACGCGAATTTTGAATATTCATCCATAGACCTAGTGAAAAATTTTTGTCGTGTGTTTAATATTCACCTATTGAAGTTTATTTTGGATAAGTATTGAACCACCAAAGACACAGCAATTACGTTTATCTCAGAAACCTTTTAGTGTATTGAATTAAAATTTCATATCCACAAGTTTAAATCGAATAATAAGTTATATGTATATCAAATTTGGTGAACACCCATCAACCGGAAGTGGCAGTTTACTATTGTTCAATTTTTCTTCCACTATTTTTTTCAACCCCTTAAACACGTGTGCTCTTCACGAAAAAATTCAAATATTATTCTTGTATCAATGTGATGACAATAAAAAAAAATTACTAAATTTTATAAACCCGAAGTGGGATTTTTTCCTCTTAGAAAAAGTCAAAAATAATGTGATCACATTATTTTGTCCACACCACTAAACGTATCAAGCTGAAAATTTATATTTATATTTGTATGTTTACTCGGAGTTGATACGATTTTGGATAGAATCTGTGAACCGGAAGTGGTCATTTTTTTTAAAACAATATTTTATTATTATTTTTATATTATTTCTATCTTATTGATATTTTATGTTAATAATATAGCGATGTTAAGTAATTAATAAATTTGACAACCGGAAGTAGAACTTTTGTCTCATGTACATAAGTTTCCCTACATTTGCGCTCAATTTGTATCGAAAATGCTCTCATAGCCGGTATATGTAAGCGTGTATGTACATATATATGTATGTTTCACTATCGAAGTTCATTTTTACATACCTCCTTTACGTTTCACATGGCTTTCGTGTCAGTGGTCATTTTTATCTCTTATCCGATCGTTTTCATACTTTGCCATATTGCTCATTTTGGTCATCATTTATACTTATTATATTCCTGAAATACATAGAAAAAGTCGTGGTTTGTACATATCCGAAAAATTTTTCATGTTTTCGTGATTACTTTGAAAATAAAAGTTGTTGAGAGCTTTCTTGGGTATACGTATAACCTTTAATCTGAACATAAAATTTATCAGCATCAAACCAAATATACATACTTCGAAACTATTTAAATATATCTCAAAAATGAGATATATTATGACAAAAACCTATTTTTTCGAAACTTTTGTCGAGATAAATCAATTAGTTGGAGGCATATTACATTGTTTAAAATCGATGATTTATTTTCCGATCCGGCCTAATGTGAGTGTTTAAAATAACAAAACCCCACAGTAACAGTATTACAGATTGACAATCGTATTCGTACAGACATTCATAGCAGTTCCATAATATCACCGTATAATTAATACAGTCCAATAATACCTTTAGTACATATTTTAGAGTCAATGTTGTGAACATTCGAGAAGGCAAACTTGAGAGACACGAGTGGAATATCAATAATTCTTAAGTTCTATTACTGGAAATGCAATATACATACAAAGAGAGAGAGTCGAGGACAACCTTCGTTAGGTCTTCAGGGACCACAATAGACTTTCAGCCTGGCCCTAGCGTCGCACAAAGCCCCAATACAATCCCGAAGAGAGGTAGATACGTTGTCTGGGCCACGTACCTCATGATACCTTTACGTTTTAGAGGAAGCCTCACGCATTCATAATAATATGCTACAAAGTGCGACTGAAATATCTTACGTTATTACTATTTGGATATTGTATACATATTAAATGATGCCCCAAAATACACCATAAAGATCCTACCTTAGAATAGGCCAAATATAATATACATATGACGATTTTTGTATGACGTGTGGCATTCACGCTTATTTAATATAAGCTTTTATTTAATATAATTGATTTTTTTTAAATTGCTATCAAATTATTTCATTATAACGGAGATTGATTTCTATACCTACATTGTTAAGTGAAATAATTATTTTTGTGATAACATCTCGGAAAGACAAAGCATTATTCGGTAAAAGAGCCGAAGCCTACAAAATTTTATAACAAATCATTTATTTTCAAATTTATATATATTCCTTTATATATTATACGTACATATACATATGTTATGCATAGGCTTTTGTGGGGTGCCTTTATAACGGTGTGTTTGGTTGAATTTGATAATTTAACTAAATGAGTTTTCCCAAAGTTAAAACGTATGAAAATTGTTTTTGAACCTAAAAAGGAATGTTTGATGTGATGAAATTTCATCATCACTTTTATATATACCCTATTATAAATTTAAATTGGCAAACAAACTATAATTTTTGTCGGGTAACTATAATATAACTTGTAATCGGGTATCAATAGCCTAAAAGAATAATTCGTTATGAATGTATTCGATCATTGTACTATCCATTTTATATATATTCATACAAAGATAAGAATGAAAGATTAATTTCAAAGATGATCAAATCTGTATTAAAATTAATTGAAATATATCTCCAAACAATATGCATCCAATAAATAACAAAAAAATATATATACAATATAAAACATTTTCAAGGATAGTCACGTAATCAATAAGGGGGCACTTAGAGCGCTTATTATAATATATTTATTAATTTAAATAATAATTTTCAGCTTTTAAGTGTTTTCGTGCCGTTTTAAAAGACCCAAACTTAACCTTTAAGGCGCTCTCGTCGAATTACATAATGCGTAAATTAATTAAATTCAAAACGATACGACGATACACGCGAGTGTTCCGCGAAAATGCTGATTAAATTGTCCCTTACATACACACAAAAGAACCCTTTAACCGCGGGCGGTTTAATAACACGCCAGCACACACAAACACCTACTATACCTACACCAAATACACATACCAAAACATTGTCTGATTTTGAACGTTTTATAGTTGCGAGAAACCCTTAACAGCCGGCTGAGAGAGCATCAAATTTAATAACGTCAAACTTTTATCATTCGATATTAGAGGGATGCGTGTAATTCTTAAGTGAATTGTTTGAAACTTTCCAGAGAGGGATAAGACGCGTACTTTGTCCTCGTCAGATTTGGCTTTTGAATCTTCAGTGTTGGCTGTTGGGATGCTTGAAGTGTATAAGTGTAAGTAATCACATAATCGAGCCGATAAATTACGGCTAATGAAATTCGACAAAGTATGTAATATTAAAACGCTTCTACGGGAGAGGAAAGTGGCTTACGATGAAATTAATACTTTATCTAATAATGAGGAAATTCGAAGCTGCCGCAGCCGCCTCGCCGCGACTTGTTGTAAATCATCATTTCTTCGCCGAAAATTAATTATAAATATGACGTGGGTTAGGTTATGTGCGATGAAAGCCTCAAGCATGGTCAAATTATTTCCCTCGAGTTCGATGTTTCCAGCTCAAGTCGGCTCGAGTGATGTTCTTTCGATATATATTCTTTTATAAATATGTATTTCAATACTATATTTTCCCTAAAAATATATAAATACATATTTATGTAATTTTATTTTCTATATCAAATTCATTTCAAATGATTTGGTTGCTTTTTTTAACGGAAACGTATATAAAAATAGCAGGTTGATTCATTCATAGACAGAACTACATTCAGCATATCTTATAAATAAATTGATTTATACTAGGAAGGAAGATTTTTTTTGCTTTAACATTTTTTTATGAGCTAATTTCGCCATTTTAAGATATTATTAACTTATTTCGCCAGTTTTTCATTTCACCACGTTTATAAGGATTGGTTTTCTATTATATATTTAAACATTTTTTATCTAAACGTACTAATTCGAGTGATTAATGATTTATTATATTTCAGACTATGAAAAAAAAAATGCTAGCGAATGAACTCGCTATGTTTTAACTTAAAAGTATTTAAATTGGATTTTTTGCATAAAATTGTCAGCAGAAACGCTTTTTACTAGTTTGTAAATAATCATTTACATATTTCTATATGAATATTATTGTATTGTACCGATTTATTAAGAGGGCTGGACACCAGCGCCATGTCCATACAAACGTAATACACTTCTCCCTTCCTCAATTTTGGCACAAGAGAAATTATTTTTTAATATGCTATGTATATCCACCATATGCATATTTCTATATATTTTTTTTATTTTTTTGATTAGTTATTTTTTATAGGAGCTAGGAGCCACCAAACATCTATAAAATCGCCTCGTTTATACACCCAAGAAAAGAGTCCAGCGTGCTAATTTAACGGATGATTTTTAAAAAAATACGAAGTCTCAAACATATAAAATATCTTTCTCATACCGATGATGAAATTTTTTTTAAAATTGGTCCAGTTTCGGTGAAGAAAATTGGAGAATACGAAACCTCGATTTTGTCGATTTGAAATAGGTATTATCTAGTCGAGGCGCAACTGTCGCATTCACTCAATGTACATACATATATTGATATATATATTGTCGCATTCGCTTAATATATATATCGAAGAAAGGAACGGCAATAAAATTAAGGTTTCGGGTACCCAGCCATCTTAAGCCTCTTAACTATCGTTGTAACATATCACATTCTTGCCATATTCTACTATATAAGCTATAGCGCTTGTACAAATGATATATCTTCATATCAAAACTCCTACACTAATATATGTATTTATTTATTTTATTTTTACATACATATTTTTACATACATATAAACAAATATACCAGGAAGGCTTAACAGGTAAAACCCCAAATGCGCCTTCCTGGTCCACATAATTATTACATAGATACATGTAAATCTAAACAATATCTGACATCTATGGTCAGATATTACAAACATCGTATTAATACGATAAATAACGATGAATAACTTTCATGTAACAATACGAATTTTATATTCGATAAACAACCACAGAGACATCTATGGTGAGCAATATGGCGAAACCTAAGATATAACAATAACTAAAGGTTCGCAACAGAAAATTGGGAAGGAAACGTCAATTTTACAGGAATCGTTTCAATGAAAATCAGAAAAATTGGCAAATTCTGATAAGAAACGATCGACCTTGACAAACCAAGGTCTGGCCAATAGCGAGACTTAGCGGGAATCGAACTCGTAACATCAAGTACGAGATAATTCAAAATTCACCAATAGACCACGCTAATGTACATATGTATAATACTTTCAAGAATTAAATTAATAAAATATTAAACATAATACAACTTCACACAAACAAAAACAAACTAGCATTCCAAAGCTATCCCATCACCGTTGATGAAGCACATCGAACCGGAAGACCAAGACTCTCCTTCCTTTACAGATACAGAAACGAAGAGGGGTATCCGTGGCGGACAATTAAAATTATAATGAGGTCATAACTCGCTCTCGTCGCCCGTAAATCGACGGTGATGAAGAGGTAAGTCTGCGACCGCGACCCACCGATTTATCGTCCCTCATTAGTACTGAGGGGGAGTGGAAAAGCCACCCCCACCCCGTAAGCTACGGCCAACCCTACCGACGATCCCCCATTGTCGCTCGGTGCTCTTTTAAAGCCGCAATTTGTCCTGCAAGGGGACAAATGCAGCCGCATTGTGCCGCAGACAGACTATTACGATGATACGCCCCAGTATGACTAATTCACGTGAAAGTGCGAATGTGAGCTTTGAGGTTTGACGGATGCTGTACTGTCCTGTCCTGTCCGGTGGACAATGTGATTGACCGTCATAGTACCTATGTACGTTTTCTTTGCTCTCATAAAAAATTTGGACCCTCATATAATATGTTTTTTGCTCTCAGACATTATGAGAGTCGTGACTCAAATAATCGCCAGATGTTGTCTAGTCTGGATTCGTGTACTACACATTTGTATGTGAGTATTATTATTTCTCTCATAGTGGAAGTTAAAAAATGTTACACCATTTATGCATTAAATTGCTACAATTCAAGTACATGATAATGCATGATAAGTATTTTAAATATTAAAATAGGTTTTTGAGCTCTTTTTCCTATTATGCTGTACATTAACATTAGAATAATATAATACTATGATTACTAACAAATTAAATTAAAATTGTAAAATATAAAATGATCAGTAGATCAGTAGCTATTAAAATATACATATAAGATGTATTGTGAACATAATTTAGTAATAATAAATGAACAGTCCTTCGGCGCTCATATCGGTCCACATGCGGATGTTTCGAAGCCAAGACAACTTTTTCCTGACAATCCATTTCTTATCTTATATTTTTCCCATGGTTATCAAACGGAGAAATTCGCATTTTGGACCCCGTATCTTTTGTTGAGGTACTCCATCTTTCTCCGCTTGATGACAGAAATATGTAAGTTCTCTGCCTCTCCATATCATGCCGAGGACAGCTTTATTTAATATTTTTTTGGTCCAGCTATTTGAATCTTTTCACTCTCTCTAACACCTCTCTATCCAACGTTAGATCACCGTTGTCTGTTTGCATTCTATCTACGATCATAAATTTTGTCTTCTTAATATAGAAAGAATATTCTACGCTCATGGTTAGTATATTTTCTCTATAAAAACCTAAAAATTCGTTTTATTCCATTTACTTCAGGCAATAATAACTGGATGAGGTTAGATGGGATAACCATAAATGGGCAGACTATTAATAATATTCGTTATGCTGACAACACAGTCATTCTTACGGACAGCATGGAAAGCTTGCAAAAATTAATCGATAAAGTTAACGCGGATAGTAATAACAGTGGGTTAAGAATGAACGCAGCGAAGACAAAATTTATGATTATTACCAAAAATAATTGACAAAAAACTACAAAAACAAATGACAAAAACATTGAACTAGTGCATCAATATAAATATTTAGGATGCTGGTTGAACGACCGATGAGACCATTCACAAGAGATTAAAATCAGAATAGAGATGGCGCGAAACGCTTTCTTCAAGATGCGTGATCTCCTCTGCAATAGAGATTTCAATATTGACGGATGAGAATTCTACACTTCTACGTTCTATCAGTACTTCTTTATAGGGTCGAATCCTGGACCATGACTCAAGCTACAGAGAAAAAGCTGGCAGCATTTGAAATGTGGTCTTTCAGGAGAATGTTGAGGATCCCCTGGGTGGACAGAGTCTGAAATGAAGAAGTGTTGAAACGAATGAAAAGAAAACGAGAGTTATTAAGCGTCGTGAAGCGCAGAAAACTCGAATACCTGGGTCATGTGATGACAAAACTGAAATATGAAATCATACAGCTCATATTGCAGGGGAAAGTACAAGGGAAAAGAAGCGTTGGTAGAAGACGCATCTCATGGATGGGCAATCTCTGTGGATGGTATCAATGTGACTCCACAACACTTTTCAGGGCAACCATGGATAGAGAGAAGATATATGTCATGATATCCAACCTCCTACGAGGAGAGGAATAAAAAAGAAGAAGAATAAAAATTATGTTGAAAATTTGTATGATCGTTCAAAGAAAGTTATTGGAAGATTTTCTTCGTACGTACATATGTTCGTGTGTTCTTCCGATACATGCGATATCAAGAAAAACTCACCGAGGAAAACTTTGAAATTTTCCAAATGCGAAGCGTACTACATAGATAATCACCTTTGCAGATTGTCGCTGTGCGGCGCACTTTCCCGTACGAATTTTCGCATTTTCCACCCGGATAGAGGTTTAAGTTGCGAATTTATTTATTTAATTCCGGAATTCGACGGATCAACGGCGAAGCTAATTCGCCATGACTTGCTAGGCGTAGCACCTTTCGTCCGGAATTAAGAAGTGCCGTCGCACCCCCGGGATGATTTGATCAAGATTAATGCGAAGACGAGCCGAGCCTACGATATTAAACCTGTTGGCACTTGTAAACATGAAGTTAGTACACGCTATTAGCTTATCACTCACTTTTATGGTAATTTATTACCGACGCGAAAACTGTCTTAATGAAACGCTAGCTCTCGGGCGACGATACAAATTCCGGGAATATTCAACTCGAGTATAATGTATATACATGTGTATCTTTGAATGAAGCAAGAAGATGATTCCTAACATGACAGTGTGGTCGGAATTTTCTGCAGATTTTTTTAAAATTATTTTTGCTAAATTTCATTACATTTATAATGGGTCTACGTGACGAGACAGAATGTTAAATTACAGAAAACGCAAATATCGGAAGGCAAAGATCGAAAATCGAAAGACCTTAAGTCGAAAGATCAAAAAAAAATGGTGCATGGTAAACGGTACATACTCACTTAATTTGCGCGAGCAGGATACAACAGGAACAAGAGGAATAGGCTTATCCTCCCTTATTAATGTACGTACCGTTTACCATGGACCTTTTTTTTTTTTGATCTTTCGACTTAAGATCTTTCCATTTTCGATCATTGCCTTCTGATATTTGCGTTTTCTGTAATTTAACATTCTGTCTCGTCACGGAGACCGATTTATAATATACTAGTTGTTTTACCCGGCTTCGCTCAGTATTTGTAATATAAACAGCTTAAACATGGCGAATCTAGTAGTAAATATGTAAATAGTTCATTTGTTTTTTTAATAAATTTATTTGAATCGAAAAAACAATATTCAACCAATCGAATAGTCATAGCAACTGACTTGTTTTCGATTTCCAACCAACTATAGTAACAAACTTACAAAGTATCCTTCGAAATTATATATTAGATGTATTATATATGTATATTATACAGTGGCGGCTCGTGATAATTTTTAGTGGCGGGGCTGCACTGAAAAGATGTCTAAAAAATGTCACCATAATTATTCTATCATGTCATAACAGGACAAAATAAGCACAATTTTTGGCGTACGACCACTTACATGTGGATTTAAGTATTATTGAAAAAAAAACTAGCAAAATTCACCACCCATTAAAGGGGTGCGTCCAAACGCGATGAAGATTTCGAAAAATACGTTGGTACTCCAGTAAGATTGCTAAAAAAAAATCGTTCTTGCTGATTTCGCGACGCGGATTAAAAAAAACCCCAAAACCTTTCAAAAACTTAACCCCCTAATTCGTAACGAAAAACATTAACCTGTTGACAATGCATCGATACATCGGTTGTTTCATCTGCCATAACAGCTAGATAAGTTGCTTTTTTTATTTCAGCACTTATTTGTTCCCTACACACGTTCAAAATACAATCTAAAAGTTAATTTTGAATAGTTTTTGATGTCCCTTTAAAAACCGAAGAAGTTTGAAAATGTTTTTTTAAAGAATCGTCAAAATTTTGTGAATATTCTAGAAGCCCCCGAAAAACTCCTGGATTTTTTGAATTATCTGTTTCATCGTGTCCCCTCATTGGCATTTCAAATTTACCGCAAAATTTAACGCAATCAATAATTTTAAATAAAACATCCCGATTTTTTTTTGACGTTTTCGTTATGCTTATCTATTTCCCGTCGACAAGCTTCCCAAAATCGTGAGATTACACACATTTTTTAAGTGTTCGACATTTCCCTCGTGTTTTCAAATTAATCGTTTAAATGTTTTAAGTCAATAACTCCTGTTTTCGTCCAAGATGCTTCGCCTGGCGACTCGCCTCCAAACAAAAGACACGGATAACAAAATAACGCGTTTTTTTCTGTACATCTCGTTAACCAATTGTATTTTTTATATATGTCTGGATTAAATTTTCGCGAGTAACTAAAAGATCTACTAGTTGCAGGCTGTGAAATAATTAAATTGGGCGTGAGGCAGCCTAATGCTTTTATAGCGACTTTTTCGGTAAGTTCTAGTCGCGAAAAGTGCAAATTTTGTAAATATTTTACTGAATTCTTTTGTTCTTCCATTTTTAAAAGAAAAAAAATCTTAATATATTTAAATAAAAATTACGAGAAAAAGTTAAACAGATTTGAAAAAAGTTTGCTGTTATCAAAATGAAAACGACTCACCGAAGATTTGATGAGGGCTCGTACGCAACCAATTAAGAGTAACGAAAACGAATAAAGCTGTGATCGTGCGATTCAACTAATCAAATGTAAGATCAAGCGCGCGAAATCTTAAACAAACTGACAGATGAATGTCGTTTAACAGGCGAAGGCTGCCGACTGTCCAGCCCAAAACGGAAAAGTGAGTGAAAGAGAAAGAGCTATCTGCAGTTGCAAATAGCTCTTTCTCTTTCTCGTTCCGAAACTCCGGGCTGGGCAGCGTTCAGCTCGGCGCTGTAACACTTTACAGCCAGTACAGCAACATTTTAATTTATCTGTCACCATACAAGTTAGTGGGGTCTTCGAAACGGTCAACATTACTTACAATATCACCCTTTTGGATATGGGTGATATTGTAAGTAATATTTACTCTGTCGAAGGCCCCAATAGTTAAGTCCATCCAACTAATAAAAAAAATATCATTAATAAATAAAATATTAAATGTATTATTAAATATATATCTTAGAATTTTATAGGAGGGGCTGCAGCCCGGCAGCCCATTAGGACGAGCCGCCACTGATATTATACCAGAATCCAGCGGCTCCCCCGGCGCCCCTCGGGCCTTCGCCCCTGGCGCCCCCTGGGCCTTCGCCTCTAGCGTCCCCTGAGCCTTCACCCCCAGCGCCCCTCATCCCCCGTCCCCATGTTGTCATGGAAATTTTGATTTGTTTTCAAAGATCCCAAACATTTTCCAACCAACAATACTTACATACAAAGTCTCTTTCGATATTATATATTAGACTAGTGTTGTGCCCGTTGACTTCAAGGGTTGGCTTTGGAAAGAAATTGATACACAAATTAAAATAAAGTTATATCTTCTTTATATGTATAAAAATCAATGTTTGTCAAAATTTGAATAGAACCCACAGAAAATTGAAATGGCTATTTTTAATGTAAATTTAACTGTTCGGTAAAACAATATCAATATTTTAAAAACATAATAAATACATACATACATTAATAGAGTCCTTTGTTGCTTCAATTTAGGTTCTACTAAAAACTTACATACTATGTATATACCTTCGGGTATAAGAAAATTTTGTCATAATATATCATCGAATCATCATATACATATATAATATCAACTGTGTGTCTTTCTATGTGTCTGTCTGAGATAACGTTCGATAACCGTACTATAATAGTCATTTCGATTCGGCATACATACATATGTACATTACGGCTAAACCATTGCCAAAAAGTATATACGAATACAATAACGAAAAAAACTTCTATATATGCTATTGATTATTCTGACGTTTAGTTCCGAAATGCATATAAATGTAACAAAGCCATGCATTACATCAAAATTTTCTTCATTACATCAAAATATGGCTTAAGCAATTTAATGGTCAAAATTTTATGTACGTATATATATTTGACAATTTTTATTTATTTTAATGCACAACTTAAATCACAATATTTGCAAGCTTACATTTTATAATCATCAATTTGAATTTCACACTTTTGAGAGTCTAGATTTTTCCTTGATATTTAATTTGAGGCATATGAGGAATCAAATTAATCATTGTGTAGATATTTAATTTTCTTTTGACCCAAATACGTCTAAAACTTGGCCGAATTTGACATGCCTCTATTTACAAAGTGTTTAATATAAATGCCTTTCATATAAAGCGTTCGATATGTCAGTGTAAAATTTCCATACGGATCAACTGAAAGGAAAATATCAAATTTCCAACACCCTTGAAAAATATTCAGCTTATACGAACCATTACTAATATTGTATAAAATATAAAATTACCCATTCTTAGAATACCTTATGCTAATTGATACAGATAATTCGACTGATAAAGGAACATGTATGTAATACAATATTATTCAAACTTGACTATAGATGTATGAACATTTCTACATATGTATGTGCATATATGTATACGTATATTCCTTGTACTTGTACTTGTATAATATAATGTGTATGTTTTAAACCGTTCCTACGAATCCGGGTTATTCGTGTTTGCTTTTCAGCGAAAGGTCGCGGGGATTTGTTCGCATTTCCGTTATGAATGAAAACAGACATAACGATTTCGTACAATGGGACCGTTTCGTTATACGCGTGTAGAGTTTTACCAAACCTAGTGTCATTGTCATCGTGATAGTGAGTCAATTAATTGATGAAACTCGGCATTGTTTTATATTTTTTAATGGGTTTTAAATTATTATATATACACTTGAATGAATAAATCATAATGCGTATGTACGTATAAAAAAATTCATACCCCATGTGCGTTCACCCTATAGTTAAATTTTGGGGTGGTTGACAACTCAATACGAAGTATGCCTCGTTTAAAATTTATTTCATAGGTCAAAATTACACGGTGGCCGTAAAATCAATCATAAAATAGGCGCTGCGTAATTTTCGATTTTTGCTCTATAATATTCCATCATAAAATAATTCATTTCGTTCAACTTTGTATAGGCTTTTTGATTTAAGCTTATGTATGTTTATATTTTTACCTTGCTTAAAATAGGTTGCATCTTTAAAAATAGAACTTTTAGCGCTTTTTAGCAGTATCAAATAAGGATCAGAATAAATAAGCATTTTTAGGAGGTCAAATTATGGTTTCTGAGAAATGCTTCTTGAATATGAAAATTTAATACTAAGCCAATTATTCGTTCATTTAAACAAAGAAGAATTCATATAAAATATCGCTAAACTTAAAATTTGTTCATCTCAATACGCGGAAGCAACGTCGTTATTTAGTACTAATTAATTCGTGTTTATAATACAATACTCGAAATTTTACGTGAAAAGTTATGCATAGTTAATAAGTATTAAATTGTGGATTTATTTATTATAACAGACAACTAAGGCTTTAATGTTATGTAATTTAAAATAATAAAGTTATAGTAATTATAGTTAAGTTTCAACTCGTAATATTATATTTACAAAAAAACTGTGCTTTTTTGAAATGGACTAAACCTTATCTCAAATAAATTTATTATAAATATGAGCATACAAAAAAAACATGTCTCGGGAATCCTTATCTCGAATCCCAGGGAAAATCTCTCAATCAAAACTTTTTTTAAATGTTATAATTAAGGCGAATATACATTCTACAATGAAACTATTATGAATCAAGTACATATGTATATCCTTCTTGTATTGACAATTCCAAGAAACTATTTAAGATTCTTATGAAGATGAAACAGTTGTGTGTTTGAAGGTTAATTAACGAAATATGGATTTATCAAAGACAAATCTACAAAATAGCGTAAAAAAATAATTTAAATATATGTATATATGTACATGCTGACAGGAGTAAAATAAGATAATTTGAAAAAAATGTATTCGTTTCTTTTTTAGCTTTAAAACCAACTTTGACCGAAACTGAAAGCCCTTTTCCATTGCTGGAAATATTTGTGCAATGTTTAAAATATGTAGGTTTCCGAATTTTCATTTAAATCTTTTAGTATTCTTAAGAATAAATTTACTTTTAAAATTAAATTTTTCCTAATTAATAGATAGGTACATATGTATGTACATACATACATATGTATATTGTTTATTTTTTTCAATATTTTCTTATTAAATACATTTTTAAAAATTAATAAAAAAAATAACTGAATTGAAAATAACTTATAACATTACATATATGTATGTCCCAATTGTAAAAGTCCGGAAAATCAGAACCCTAGTTCTTACGATGACTGGCTTATTAAAGAAGGAAATGGATGAAAGGTGGACAAAAGAAATGCTTGAATGGTTTCCAAGAAAATGTAAACGAATGCAAAGAAATCCACAATTATGCAATATGGCTGACTAT